>NW_028259145.1:2727272-3030303 GCF_977971745.1 Zootermopsis nevadensis
AACTAACTAAGGAATTGTGGTGTTGATATCAGATGCAAGGAAGAATGTATAAACATTGTTGATAAATACATCAATAGTATTAATTTCTAGGAGTGATATCAGAGGTAGTGAAACGTGTAGAAACACAGGTGATAGATGTACTAGTAATATTAACTTCTAGGAGGGATGCCAGGGGAAAGGAAGACTATAAAAACAATGCTGATATGAACTTCTTTATTGGTGCATTTAAAGAAGTCGTGCATACAATGTGAGCCACGATCGCATCGCATCCACTCTCCCTTCTGGCTGAGCCAGAGACTTGTGACCGAACGAAGAATAATGCTTAGGGCTGTGTTTTTGATCAAATACGTGTCTCAGAATGGCATTCACAACCCTCTGGCTCACTCTCATGCGCACCACTGTCACCAAGGGCAGTACTTGGAATATTATTATTTAATAAATACATTCACCGACGATAAAATTAATTACAAAATAATTGTGCTGTAATAACAATATTTAAGCTTTATTCCTTTGAATATATTTTGTTTCCTTTTCCTGTTATGCCGGTTGAGGCGCCGCAAAATAGGCTCATTTATGCAATTTTTATTTTATTATAATCATGGATTGTTGATTATGATTTAGAAATCGCCTTCCGGATGCAGATCAAATCGTGGCGGGAAGGCGCTGCCATCAAATTGCGGCCTGGGCGCCGGTTTGTGATGCTGGAAACAAGAGACGGCAGCATTAGTACTGAAAGTCAAAATGACATGAATGACACAGTGAAATTAATTCTTGCCTGAAATGCCTCCATGCTCCAACCATTTCTGAATAAACAGTTTCATTGTCTCATGTGTAAATATGTGAATATTTCGCGCCTCAGTGCCAGTTTGTAAGGCTGCAAACAAGAGGCAGCAGCATCAGTATTGCAGAATCAATTCACATAAATAATATACCCTTATTTAACTGATCTCAAGGAAAAGTTTGCTGCGTAACATTCAGGTATTAAGTAACATACTGATGTAAGTGTTATGAAAAAGGAGGTACCTTCAATAAATGTTAGGGTAGAATGATTTAAGTGTTGGGTTTCTTCACATTATGTAGAGAAAGGATATCCTAAGACAGAAAGGAAACTTGACATCTTAACTCAAATTACTTGTGATTTTTAGTGTCAGTGATGAACTGTGTATGCTGTGTTCCAGATTGTAGACCCAAACTTCATTCCTTAAATGGGGGTAATACCTTAGATTGAGACAAAGAGTGTTTTACATTATGGCTGGGATCACAAAAAAATAATGCAAAATGTGCGAAAACCTGAGATTGAGAAACCTAAAATCATGATTTCATTCTAAATGTAATCAGAGTTGACTGCAGAAAATAATGATTTGGGATTCATTGAACTTCATTTAAATAAATGGAAATTCAAGTAAAAGTGTGTAACAAACAAATGAGTGTAGTATGTTAGTAAATATTTATGGTGTAAGTGATTTCCATTACTTCATAATTAAATTCTTTTAAATTTAAATTAAAATATTAAGTCTGAGAATGCAGAAGTCTTAAATAAAAGACACTTGTATATTGATTAGAATGGATTATAAATATTACAATCTATATAATTAAGCCAACAGCAAAATACAAATAAAATTGCTTTGTACATATATTTTCTGTTGACTGTTATTTCTTTTAATTACATTTTCCTGTTCTTTTCATATTCCTAATGAAAAATACAACTGAAAACACCAGCGTACACTGACAAACATTAGAAGTGGAGATGGTATTGATAAGTATTTGGATTCTTCATGAAGGTTGGCTATTGATGTCACTGTTCAAATCCCATATAAATAAACACATATATACAAATATATATTTATATATACAAACACTGCACAAAGTAAGCAAGTGAGGATTTGGGGTAAGAGATATTCCGATACTGCAAACACCATGCCAATATGTACGCTATAAGGTACGTCTATGTCTAGTAGGGCAATTGTGGATCAGGTTTCTGCATGACATATACATTACTTTTAGTTGTTGTTGAAAAAAGACATGATAAAATTTATTTGAATGCAGTATTTAAAATGTAAAATTAAAAACTGTTATTCATAAAAACTATTATCATCAATTGAATAAAAATTTTCTTGGATATTATCCATCGTCTAGTAAATATAAAACGTAAAAAACAACGTTTCGGAGATGGGACTCTATCTCCGTCTTCAGGTTCCTACACAGTTGGGCCCACTAGATAGAGCTAATCCCTATCTCCGGACCTTCCATCGTCTAGTAAATATAAAACGTAAAAAACGACGTTTCGGAGATGGGACTCTATCTCCGTCTTCAGGTTCCTACACAGTTGGGCCCACTAGATAGAGCTAATCCCTATCTCTTGACTCTTCACCATCGTCAAGAAGATTTGATATATTATCATCAATGTTGATACATCAACTCCATTATTAATTTAACACATTTCACACTGATATCTATCAGAGTGATTTTGGAAATAAGGGAGAGACAATATAAGAGTGATAATGAATGTGTTATGCTTGCAAGGCATAACGATGGGCATATTTGAAATAATTAATGCTTTCTAAACCAAGTTACAAAATTTAATTTGGACATACACTGCATACAGTTTTTTGGTCAATTTTCCTTTGTTTATCAGTGCTTTTTTTTGTTTTATTTTTCCATATTTTCAAAAATATGGAAAGTTTGTAATTCCTCTCAAGTTACCACACTGTTTCCTGCCTTATGTCCTGTGGTTCATTTATATCAATCCTCTATTATTCTGTTTTATAACCAAATTGTTATGAGGACCCAAAATGCCTATTGAGACTCAGTTGGTCCTGGTAATTTAATCATGTCTGAAGACATGAATCTTTTGTGTAGGCCAGTTTTACAATTTTATTTGCCTTTGGGAGGGAATCAATAGTTGCTAAGATACTTAGTTCATATAGAATAAGTTACAAGCATGGACATATCTCTAAAGCCAATTTGTGCTTTTACTTTCAAAGAAACTGATGTGAAGAAAATTATGCAGAAACTTGTCCAGAGCAGGAGGGGTAATAACATGGTTATGACAGCTATTTAATACACCAAGTAAAAACCTGAAAAAACGAATTTAAAACAAAAACAAATTGTTCTTACCATGAATGTCTTAGGTTGAAGAAGAGTGTTATGACTCATTTACACTTGGAACAATTCTGAAAATTTTACTATTTTCTTAATTCAAATGGATAAATTGTAAATTAAATTATGTACAAAATACATTATAACTCTTTGAATATGTAGATGTTATAGGGAATTTCAATGACGTTTCTGTAAAATAAAAATTTAATGCAGAAAAATCATTACTAAATGTAAATTTCCATAACATTAACAATTTAACATTTCAGTTTCATAAAAGGTGGCTATATGGAAGACACATGGATAAATTTGTGATTTACTGGAAAGATGAACACACAGACAACATACTATACACAGCAAGAAGGGCCTATAAAGGTGGGTTGGAGGAGTACACGTAATCTAAGCGGATATGTGGATACCGTTTCCAAGTCTTTCTGAAACTTTTGAGGATATTGGGTTTTTGGAATCACTCAGCATTCAAATTTGGGGCTCGCTTGACTTACAAGAGAAGTAATGTGGTTTACTCCACTGGAACCCTGCGGGACTTTGCCTGAGGCTGCATAAAGGACAGAAAAGAAATACAACTCTTAGTTTGATCATTTTTTTGAAGAAGAAATTTTGGATTATAATTCAAAATGCAAGATAATTATTTGGTGTTTATTCTACCTACAGTTCACTTTCAAAATTTCTAAGTCTTAATTATGTTATTAGTAGATTTAAAATATATATTCAATTTATTAAATATTTGAATTGGAGGCATGAATACCGTCAGAACATTCAATTAATAAATTTCAAAATTTTGGACTCTCTGACATTTAGATACCATCATGTCTCTGATGCTGATGCATGTCCTGATTAACTTAAACTTCTGGTATATGTACTTACCACTGGGCTTAGTCCACGTGCCGTAGATCCTGATCGTCCCTTCGCACGGAACTTTGAAATAGCCTGCTCGGCCAGGTCAGCACGTTCCTCAGCCTCTTCCAGCTCCTGCTGTGCCTTGCGGAACTTGGCCAGATTGAGGGCTGCAATCTCCTCCTGTGTAAACAATTATGTGAATAGCGAGTTATCAGATACTCAGAGTAGAGAGTGTTTGTGGCTGTTTAAACAGATTAATTCAGATGCATATTTTTTGTGGCTTATGAATATCAAATATTTAATTTTGAAACTACAAAAATACTATTATTAGCATCTTGATTATAAAATAGAATTAGCAAGTAAAATTTTTAATATTAAAATGCATTTCTGTTCCAAAGAGAATTCTCTTAATGTTGTTGAAGTTTCTTTTGGAAAGTAAAATTAAAAATTACTTAAATTCAATTAAAATTTGTCATTGTTATATACATACGGTTACATGACAGAAAAATCACATAAAGTTGTTTTAATTAAAAATAAATTTCAAACATGCTGTTGAGAGAAATACTTACAGCCTCCTCAATTTGCCTCTTGTATGTCTTGATCTTCTGCTGCAATTTGTCAACCAAGTCTTGCATACGCTCGTGGTTCTTACGGTCTTCCTCTCCCTGGAAGCTCAGTTCCTTGATGCGCCTCTCTGATTTGCGCAGGTTCTTCTGTGCATCAGCATGTCGTCGCTGCTCACCATCCAGCTCATTCTCCAGCTCACGGACACGTTGCTCCAGTTTCTGGATTGCCTTCTTGCCTCCCTTGAGTGCATTGCTCTCAGCCTCGTCTAGACGCACCTACAAGCAATTTAAAATATATTTTACTTGTGAGGTAAATGTAAGTCAAAAACTGGGATGACACTCAAAAGAACTTTTACTTGGCTGCATAGTAATTTGGGAACTCAGTATGTAAATTCATGTGTTTAACAGATATGCTAGGATAATGTTTACTATGTGATTATTTTTTGGAAGCATATAAAGTCATCCCCTGATATCAGCGCCTACCCTGTTTCAAGGCATTTTCAGTCAAATGAGCAGTTGCTAATGAAGAGTAGGTAATAATTTCGAAGAATGTTACTTTTTTTCAAACACTTATCTAGCGAGACAGAGTAAAGATAAAAATTCATACCTGGAGCTCTTTGATCTGTGTTTCAAGTGCCTTGCGCAACTTTTCTTGTGTCTGTGCGTGGTCCTGTTCTGCTCGAAGTTCATCAGCCAATCGTGCTGCATCGACCATTGCCTTCTTTGCCTTCTCCTCAGAATTCTTAGCTTCATTCAATAGCTCATCCAGATCAGACTGCAAATGAAAGTAAGAAAATTATTTTAAAGAAGAATTTCTTTAATATTATCTGTATTGTTACAATACATTTCTTAATCCTTCTTTCTGCCAAGATTCATAAAGTTGTTTTCAGAAACAGTAATGTAAGTTGCATTTCTTGTGAAAGTTTTAAAATTTTGTTTTGAATTTCAAACAAAGCCATTTTGTTTATCTCAATGGCCAAGACTTTGAAATAATTTCAGAAAGTTTAGGTACTTTACAAAATAACACAGAATCAAAGACAATCAGCAGAGATTTATTTTTGGAAATGTTTAAGATAGATTACTTGAAACTGAATGCAAGTGAGGTTGTCAAAGCACATATTGCGTAGAGTATAGAAAATTAAGTGTTATGTAGGTATGGAAATAAATAAATAATGAGAGGACACAGATGTCTACAATTATAAATTCACTTTCAGCAACTACAAGATGTAAATGGGGGCCACCAGAAAGAAAAGATCAGAAGGAATTTATAAAAGATGGCCAGAATAAATCAGAAGGAAAGATACTGGAGTGATTGACAGCTGTGAGATATGAGACTAAAGAATCTTTTAAAATAATAGTACAAAAACAAAAAGAAGGTGAGTTAGAATTTTAAAATTGCAGAAACAAAGGTACAAATATGAATTACTTACATGCAGGGTCTGCAATTCAGATTCAAGTTTCCTCTTGGCAGCTGAGATGGATGTGTTCTGCGCAGAGAGCTCGTTCAGCTGCTCATGGGCATCGCTCAATTCCTGTTCAGCCTGTCGCCGGCCACGGTCAGCCTGCTCCAACAGTGTGCGAGACTCCTCTAGTTCATTCTGGAGGGCATTGGCACGGCGTTCTGAGATTCCAAGGAGCTCACGGGCATCATCACGTGCACGCTGTTCCTCCTCTAGGGCGGTCTGCACATCCTTGAGCTGTTGCTGGTAGCGCTTGATGTTCTTCTGCGACTCAGCATTGGCCTGAGGACAAAATTTATTTTTTGATGACTCTGAATTAGTGTACAATAATTTTTTAATCCTTTCTGCGCTGAGTAATAATTATAAAATGCCCCTTCTTTCTTTTTTTATGCTTTTATGAAAATGTTACATTTTCATTTGTGGAAATCTATTAATTATAACTCAAGTATCAAAATGTGTTAATTGAATTAAAAGTGACATATTTAGATTAATTAAATGATTTGATCAATAGTGAACAGTTTTTAATAGTAGGAGAGTATATCACTAACATCAGATTTACCATTTCAAGCTGTTCTGGCTTCAAATATTACAATTACTTCATCTATCTCTTCGCAGGTTTTTCCGTATCTCATTTTATATTTGGATTTAAATAAAAATGTTACACAATTTCAGATAAGTAGAATCAGGTACAGGCTATTCTTTCTTAGAAAACCCAAACAATACAAGTGTCTAGATAATACATTATTCCTCCACTTTCCCTCCATATTCTTTTTAAACTTCTACTTCATATCCTTCCCCTACCCCTTGTTCCTCATCCTACATATTCTATATTTTTGGCCTCTTCCTCTGTTCCTACATTTTTTCTTGTTTCTACATCTCTAACTCTTCTTTTTCCCCCCCTCATATGCTTCTTTCTACCTCTTTACCTCTTCATATTTTGCAGCTTGCGATGGATTTTTAAAACAAATAAAACACTAAATATTACTAACTTCGTGATTTGTGAAATTAATGCAATTGCCTGGATATTATGTGACAAGAAGTGAAATAATATTCTTCCACTTATGATCTGAAAGAGGTATACGACGTGCAGGTTCTCACCTTGTTAGCATGGTCCAAAGCAATCTCAAGCTCATTGATGTCAGCCTCCAACTTCTTCTTCAGCCTGAGTGCCTCAGCCTTTCCCTTGGCCTCAGCTTCCAAGCTGGCTTGCATGGAATCCAGGGCACGCTGGTGGTTCTTTCTGCGAGACATCAAAATGCAGCATACAGACTCTCAGTTTGTGTAAGACAGGAAGAGAAAAACAGTTGTATTTACTACTTCCTTTAAATGGAACGCAGTTTGAACTCAGCAGGTTTCCCCGGAAGAATTCTATAATGATTTATTGTTTCCCTATCCAAGCCATATGTCCAGGAGATTCTATCCTGCTTTGTTCGAGTATCTTATCATTCTGAATTACTTAGTCTCTTTTATTTAGGTTCAAATATTTTCCGGGACCAACAGCTTTGTTAGCGATTTCAAAATAACCTTTTAATATTAAATGTTCAGTCTCTGATACACAAATATACTTCACTTCATTTATCAAGAGAATGAATTTATGAGTATCAAGATAAACTGTGCTGAGGTAATCTTCAGTAATGAGAAGATGAAAAATAGTGACTGAGAAAAAGAAACATGGGCAAAGAACAAGCCTGTCTGAGATTTAGTATTTATTTGTGGTTTATTTAATGATGCTGTCAAGAGTTTAGACTGTATCATATTGAATGATAGGATGATTAAGTAATGAACTAGAAGGATATGGAAGGAAATGGTCATGGCCTAATTTAGGGTTACTATCCTGACATTTGCCTGGAGGAAATAAGGAAAACCCTCAGCCAAGATAGCCGGTCCCTAGGCCAATATCTGTACCTGGGGCCTCCAAAGTATTACCCAGTAGTGCCAACCACTCAGTCATGACGTTTAATAACGTTCATGTAAAATTTACGGGTAAAGCTGTTCCTGCGTTGAAGCAACATAACACGAAAGCTCTACACATTTGTCACCTTGGCGCTAAGTGCAAGTGAGTGGTCAGTTCTACGTTCTGACTGATGGGGTTAAACCCAAGTACTCATTGGGTAAGAGACTGCGTGGGATCCAGAAATGATTTGGACGCAGTGGTAAAGTAAATGGTCCCTGCACCTTTTGAGAACTGAATCTTGATCATTCAACATTTAGTTTACTGAGTTAGCAATCTCAGACTTCATGAAAGTATTTATGTTCGTCATTAAAATTTTATTTTCTTAGCTCATTTAGTGAAGGTTCATCAAATGAAACATGGAATAACTCGACCGGTTTTAAGGTTTATATCACAGAATTTCCTTGAAGATACAAGGGAAGGCACGAAAGGCCCTTAATGAGTTAAGGCCAGGTTGAGGTTTAAAACTGACATTCCAGAACATGAATGAGGAATGTTAACCATTGCACATCTATGTCAGTTCAGTTTCAATGAACTTGATAAAATGTTTGCGTAGTTATATCTAATGAGTAAAGGCGACTATGTCCCTTGATATTTCAGCCTAAATTGTTCCTATAGCAAATCCTGGTAAAATGGGACATTGGTGCAAAGATGACTGGCACGATAATACCAAAGCATAAACTTGCAGAAAACCTGTCCTGGTACGTAAATCTCAAAAGTGAGGAACAGGTTTCCACATGAACAGCATTAAGGCTGGTTATTTTCCTTACCTAGTGTTCTCAAATTCCTCTTCCTTCTCCTGGATGCGGCGATCAATCTCCTGGCGCACCTGAGACAGTTCAAGCTGGCTGCGTAACACCTTGTTCTCTTCCTGCTCCAGGGCAGCCTCAGCTTCTTCCAGAGCAGCCTGCAGTTCATCCTTCTCAACCTCCAGGCGCTTCCTGGCCTTCTCAATCTCATGGATGTTGCGGCCACCCTCGCCAATCTGATCCAACAGATCCTTGACCTCATCTGAAAGTGAGGTTATATGGCGTATGTCTCAGTACTACAAATAGCGCTCTGAATAATGGCAAAATAGTGATGATTTTGTAGCGTGTCACGGACCTAAAGATCTCATATTTACTGAGAGTGGCTACAGGGGGTAATTTTTATAACTTTTTACTCTGACTGATCCTTTGTCAACAGCTTTGAATGGAAGTACAACTGTGAACATAAAATTGAGAAGAAAGATATGGAATGAAGTAGTTATTACCTACTTTGAGATACTGTCTGTGTGTTTGGATGGACGAACTGAGAAAACCACGAAAAAGCTCCATCAGGATACCCAATTGCTAGGCCAAAACTCAAATGCAAAGCTACCAAACACAAACCAGGAATACCAACCACTACATCATTATGTACCTTTCTTTGTTTTGATTGTAAATTATTGTATTTAGAAATATTTGGATCAAAGAAGGGACAGACTTTCAACTTTTTCGTGGTCTAATATTTTCTTGTCGCAGTTAGTACTTTCGTCTCATTTCCACGGAGATTTACGTATCAAAACTTCTACATCTTTAGATACACTTTAAAAATAGTCTGATTTCTTTATATGACTCAGTTAAGACAAAACCATTTTCATTGCATGTATAAAATAGGTAATTTATGGACATTTTACTGCTGTTTGTTAACAAAGCAGGACCTTGAGTCAAGAAGTGAAGGAATATCGTATACTGAAGTCAGTAACCATCGCGTCTGATCCTGTGGACATTCACGTGACTTGATGCTTACCGGCCAAGTTCTTGTTTTCACGGCGGACAGCCTCCAGTTGTTCCTGTCCCTCCTCGTAGGCACCCTTGAGACGGAACAGTTCAGTGGAATAGTTGCGGCACTCCTTCTGGCTAGCATCAAGCTCAGCAGCCAAGTCATCAACTTTAAGCTTCCATTCACCGATGATTTTGTCAAATGCCTTCTGCTTCTTCTCTGCAGCATTTGCAATAGCAGTTGCACGATCAACTTCCAGCTGCAGATCCTCGACCTCAGTAGCTAACCTCTGTTTGGTCTTTTCGAGGGCAACGACTTTCTGGTTTAGAGATTCGATGGTCTCCTCGGCCTCGGCAAGCCTGGCTTGCAGCTTACGCCTGCGCAGAAGAATGACATTTTTAAAAGTGAAATCAATTTACCCAATAATTAGTTGATCAACACAGACAAATACATCTACATCTAATCACAACACAAAACATCCAAGCAGTTTTTTTTATTTATATATCTAAGAAACATAGAAATTCTACCTACTGTATCCTTCAGACACGTAGCGCAATACTGCAACTAGATTAAGTAGCGCAACCAAAACAGTGACACAATTCTGTAATGCTGAGAAGACGGCAGTGAAAAGTCTTACTAGCACTGGGATAAACTAAGGAGGCGGGGCTTAATGAGCACAAAACACCCATTAAGTAAACTAAGCCAATTTATTAAAGTCCGCACCACTTAAGATAACTTACAGAACAATAATAATGTAGGAGCAGCTTACAGTTAATGGCATCAAAATAAGTTAAAATAATAGCGTGCAATTTGTAGCATCAGCCCTGCCATATTGAAGATTTTGTGATACTGACTGTCTTACATACTCTAGATTATTCAACACACAGGTTAGGAGGGGTTCTTCATCAAGTTTCTGATTCTGCGCCTAGGAAGAACAAACCAAAATTCAAGAACACGCCCGAGCTTAAATGTAATACAGCGGTTCCCAAACAGTTTCATCCATGGAACCCCTTTTCGAATCTTGCATCAGTGATGAAATTTCAAACAAAGCATAAAAGCTGCGGATTGAAAATTGACACAATTTGGGAAGTTTTTAAACGGCACAAAAAGAGCGACGTCTCCGATCTTCACGTCAAATTATCAAAATACTGGACATGAAGCTGGGGAACTGCTTTCTCACAGTAAGTCAGTATTCCGGAATAAGGTAGGTGTGAGAATGATTCACAGGTATGCTACATTGGAGTTTGCGTCTCCAACCTGAGCGCAAACCACAGGCAGGAATCAATTTGTTGAGATAACAACAGTCATTGAGCAGGATTTCCATTTCCTAATGATAGGAAACTTGATTTTCCTTATGCTCACAAAGTTTTGACTTTCTCAGTGACGAGGAAAGGAAATGGAAGTGGCTGGGACACACGCTTAGGAAAGATGATGAGAGCATTTCAAAGCAAGTTTTGGACTGGAACCCCCAAGGAGCACAAAAAAGAGAAAGACCGAGGATTACGTGGTGGAGATCTATTGAAAATGAAGCAAGATCACAGGGGAAAAGTTGGATGGAAATAAAGGCACTCGCCAACAACCGAGAGAGGTGCAGGAGCTTAATATCAGCCCTGTGTTCCCAAGAGGAATAAAAGGAATTAACTAACTAACAGTGACGAGGAAAGGGGAAGGCATGTGAAAAAACTTGCACCAGAGAAGTCTGGTTCTGAACCCAAAACTAGACTCTGAATGCTTTTCAGTCACATAACCTCAAAAATTACTGACACAAATACATTATTGTTCTTGTGTTGGGCAGAAGCATGTTTCGTGCATTCAGTGGCTCACAGTTTTACCATTGCAGATTCTTATGCATCGAACCACAGGGTTCCTCAGAAAACAGTCTGAGAATCACTGATGGATTCATTGGATGGTAATCGATTGTTCATGCATTCTTGAATCCATGTACACATGTACTTACTTGGCTTCCTCTAGTTCTTCAGCGCGAGCAACACCTTCGGACTCGTACTTGGACCTCCACAGCTGGGCTTCGGCGTTGGCCTTGGAGAGCTGACGCTGGATGTCAGCCTTGCCCTCGGCTTCCTCCTCCACCTGCTCTCTCAGATTGTCGAGGTCGTGTTCCAGGTTACGGAACTTGCCCAGGAGAGTTGCACGCTCCTGCAGACATTTGCAACAGACTCTTTCTAGATAATTTAGAATCTGTGACAGTATAACACACTACTAGTGTAATAACCTACAATTTCAACAACGTTATTTAATGACCACATTTCAGGTTTTGACGTTATTTACCAATCACCGCGCCATATCTCTGGCAGTTAACTGCCAGATTCTCGCAGCAGAGGCCCAGATTTAATTCCAGGGTAGTCAATATGAGATTTAGGTTGGACAAAAGACACTGGAGTAGACATTTCTCACAAAAGGTCGGTCTTTCCATGCCACTAATGATTCCTGCACTGCTTCATCATAACGGACTGATATAATGCGACTATCTGTGGCTGCAATGCCATCTGACTTCCGTTCACCTAACTCCTGACATAAACTAAAACTTCATCCATAAAAAAATATTAATGTTAATGACAACTGATTCATTTTATTCGTCTGTTACAGTTTATTTAAAGACGTGTAATATTTATTTAACTTTAGACATTCAATAGCACTCACTGTATGAAGGCTCAGCAGGTCACAATATACATGAATCTACCCATACAGGGTTCTAACCCACTGTATAACATCGTGTGTGCCTCAGATGCTGTCATTGGACCAATAAGTAAACACGTTTACATGCGTAATAAATTACACAAGGTCCAATCGCATTCCTAACCACGGTAAACGACATTCCTCTGTATGGATGAAACATTCCAATTCGTTTAGCGGCTGTCATAAAATTCTTCCTCAGTGAACGACTTATAAAACGTGTAATATTTCATGTACATCGCATTTTAAATGATATTGTAGAGATATCTTAAAAGGCATTTATTTCAAAAATGTTTTGTTTAACATGAAGTGTTCTCACCCTAGATTCTTCGTCGGCCAGTCGCTTGGTGTCTTCGAGCTGGGTGGTGAGCGAGATCTTGAGCTTGCTGAGTTGCGACACCTGGGATTCAGCCTCCTCCAACTGCCTCAGCAGGTCAGAGTTCTCGATGGACAGCTTCTTCTTGGCAGAATCGAAGTCATTGAGAGTGCGATTGGTTTCATCCAGTTTTCCCTGCACCTCGTTCAGCTGGTGTTGCAACTGCTTGGCTACCTTCTCTGCTGCAGCCTATAATTTCAAAGTCATCCATCCTCCGTATTTAACATTTCCTTGACCGTACAAGAATTTCTACCAGCCGAGAGAAACTAAGAAACAAGCTTACTCTTACAGCACAGTTTAGAACATGTGCGAATAAAGGTTCACAGAATATGACAATCGATAGCAGAGACATCTGTGTGTAGAAGGTAGTTTGACGATTTCTAATTCCTTTGTATATGGCGCAGCCTGGAAAGGTTTTATCAAAACTCACGAACACTTTGCAATTGTTCACTCTTTCAGAAGGTGACCAGGAGGCGCCACTGATAAATAATATATGCATATTCTATAACAATATTAATTAATAATGTGATATATTTCGACAAAGGCCAGCAGGCAGAAATAAGTAAATTGTGAGTTTTTGCTGTAACAAAATAAGCGATCTTGGGTTGAATAGTTTTTATCAACTGACTAGAATTGTACGGAAAGTGGCAAATGAACGAAATTTACGTTTCGATGACCGAAAATGTTTCTTTCGTCAAGGTCAGTACGGGTGCAAGACTTTACACCGATTAATTTATTGCAAAGTATTTTTTTCAGATGTTACAACAATTTTATCTCGAAGAATATTATTCATGTAATTATTATTTAGATTAATTTGTTGATTTGTTGTGGTAATCACAGTTAATCGATTTAATTTTAACCGGGAATAATGACTGATCGCGAAATATATTCACTGCTGCAAAGAAAATTGTATTTATCATCGTTTCATTTAACTCTACATGTGTGATCAGTTTTAGATTTCACGTCACATTAATTATGCACACAAAGTCTCATAACTGTGTATATTTAATAAATAGCAGATCACATTTAAAATTATATTGATCTAACTGAAAAACTTTAAGCATTTTTATTTGTGAAACTCTGAAAATAATGAGCATATGAAGAAGTACATTATCGTGGAAATTATTTTTCGGTAAAGTGACATAGAAATAAGATAGTTTAAATGCTTACGTAACTATGCAGATTATGACGCATACTAGACTAATAATTACTGATCGATCACATTATATGTATAGGACTAATACAGATTTTTCACAAACAGTATGAGATGCTATTTTGATATCCACTTTGCCAGGTTTAAAGGGCAGTAGGATAATTTAAACTAACATTTACAATACGTACATTAAAGTTAGACATAGTTGATTTTCTGTATTAAAACATACAACAAATAACACACAAGTTAGTACTAATTTTGCGTTATAAACAACAGGATAAATACAATGACATGCGAAAATTTTTTGTCGTGAACTAGGAGCGGCGAGGGTCTCTATAAAATAATTTTTATTAATTGCAAGATTAGCGTAATATAGTAATTTTCCGTACATACATGTGGGCCTATTATTTGTTAGATAATATTAAATCACACATCACAATATATACGAATGATTTTCAAGTTATGTTATATAATTATACTTGTTCAATTTTTATCAGTCTAATCACAATAAAATATTATTATTAAATATTAAAATATTATTACAATTAACATTTAAATATTTAAAATATATTAAAATGATGCTCTCTATCGAAATGTTCGATTTACATTAGGGCATCATCTTTTACACTACATGTTTCGGTTCTAAATGAACCATCTTCAGGTGTATAATCCATATAAACTCAAATGTAATATTCTAAGTGCAATCCTTCGTCAGATGTCCATCAAATATCAGAAAGTTTTCCTCTTCCAGACCTATTGTATTTTAATATCGCATTCAAGGTCGTTTCATAATGTATGTTAATTGTAATAATATTTTAATATTTAATAATAATAATATTTTATTGTGATTAGACTGATAAAAATTGAACAAGTATATATTCAACACAATATGACGCAACATTATCATCTTATATAATTATATTAATAATTATTATGTCAATGGTTACCGGTCGAATGGTAATGAATATATTCTCACAAATAATTACCTGCCCACATATCGATTCAACACATAAAGGTTTTATATCACTGAAAGCCACAAATAAGTACAAATTTTAATATCTGCCATGCCTCCACAGTATTAGAGCGTTGTTTCGGTACATCCTAGTAATCTGCTGGTAGCGTTAAAGCGTTGTCCACATTGAACATTCATGTAAAAAATACCTTCTCGTTGGACAAATGGTCCACACCAGCACGGAGGTCGTTCAACTCTGCACCGAACTGAGCCTTGTCCTTTTCGGCTCTGCAGGATAAAACAGTGGTTGTTACTCAGGACAGGGTTCTACAGTGCAATACGGAGGTCAGGACACAACGCGTGACAGTTCCTGATGAAGGGGCAGACCTGTCTCAACACACTACCAGACACCAACAGATCTGAGTTCTCTGTGTTCAACATTTCCCATTAAGGAATTTGGAAGCCGGGGGATCCCTGTCAGTAGACCGACTACGAACTGGACGACAGGTAAAAGATTTTTGTTTGTATTAAAAATACAAACTTGGTTTATTAAATCAAATGACAGCAAATATGAAATTTTTCATTTTAAAAGTTATACTCTTTCTGAACCAAATTCCTCAAATGATTGTCTATTGTTTTTTTCTGTTATCGTGAATTTTGGTCATTTGTCCTGATTCAACTCATAATTAAATATTATATTTGACACTAGTAACTCCAACAGGATATTTGTTTCATCGTATAAAATGCAACATCCTTAAAGGAGGTATAAAGTAAAGATTTCGCGGTGACTTAAGTTAATAAAAGATTCCCGGGTTATAATCCACGTGAATAAACTTTATCTTCTAATTTTTTGTAATTTTTTTTTATTTTTAGTGATATCTATCAGATAAACCAAGGAACAGATAAATTAAGATTACTTAATTTTCCCCACATTTAAGGCATTCTGATTTGGAATCATTTTATTCTTCAGTGTGAAACTCAAATATGTAGGGGACTGGTGGAGTGTTGTAGTTATTCTGCACACATGGACGGTGAAACCAACCTACAAAGTACAGACGAAGAACGGGGACACATTCATGCTGCTTTAACCTGTGGACAAGGGACAGATGACACCACATTTTACCTTATCGCGGGCCAGACTGTCGATTGCCCCTCGGACGTTGTTCATCTCGTTATAAACAGACGAGCGGTCATGCTCGGCCCTGTAGAATTAAATAACATTTTCACCTGATTCTTCCAGATCCCTCATAATCACATATCTCTGAGGACGTTTTAACCACGAACTTGGCAACCATGGGTAGACCCACATTTGTTCCATCACGTCATCTGTTTATATCACTCATACGTTACCTAATACTGTTAGTGCTTCATTTTTAATAGGGTTATGCTAAGAACGAATTAAAATAATGTTCTTAAAACTGACAAGTTTTCTGTTTTCGAAAAAGCTCTCTCTCTGCGAGGACATTGAAGTGTTTAAGAAACATGGCGTTTATAAAATTAAATTTTAAGTACGTCATGTGGTATTCAAGATTTCTTAGTTTGTTATATTTCGGTTCTTTCGTTTGCTTAATCTTAAAAATATATTTGTGACAGAATTATATTTGTTCATGAAAGATATACATAATCATTTCTACCTTGGCTGAGACTCGAACACACGACTGCTAAATATCACTTCCTTGTAATCTCCTACGTATAATTAACAATTCAAAGCCTGCAGACAACGCACTGTGCTCGTCACTGGTAGAGCAGAATCACGGAATTATAACATGAAGGGGTTAAATTCAATCGGACATTTACAAAACCACATGAGTCAACTTTTTGAGTAATGAGCTATTGATATTATGACGATCACCGGGGGTAAATGTAACGTTTTCCAAAATAATGAAATCGATCCAAGACTACTGCTAGTAGGCAGCAGTATGCCATCTGTTCCACCAAAACAACATGAGTCCTAGAAATATGTTATTATGCTATTAGGTTTTGGTTTAGGTTTCGATAACAAAGAAACCTCCGAAACCCTCTGCGACGTAAATAGGTCACCCCAGCAGTGAAAAGAGACACACAACCAAAAGTCATGCAATGTTCTTCAATATTATGTGGGTACTTGAAAAACAACACGAGTCCAAAAAAAATATAACTTTAGCATATAACTCTGTATAATAAAATGACACTTACAAAGCATTCTTGAGGAGTTTTACGGAGTTTGTTTTGTGGTTTCATGTCTTGCAAATAACCGATCCAATTACCAGATGAGGTAACAAATAAAAATTTACCCAATAATTTTACACGAACCATGAAAATATCAATAATATATGAAGAACAATACAAAACTTTGTTCCATGATCGTTTAAGTCTCCATCACAAGCCTGTAAGAAGATCACAGATAATATGAAATATCACAGACGTACAATAAAACAGATGTTTCACGTACCAGATTTTGACAAAATATGAGCCATAAAATAACTCAAAGTTCCTTCTATAAAATGGCATCTAACGCCATAACGCATTTCTGACGAACGTTAATTATCCTAATCACAAAACTTTAATTTAAATGATTTTATGCTCTATGAATCAATACGGAGGACTTCATATTTAGAGATTTCTTATCTTGGTACTTCGTGATTATTTTCCAGTAAACTCTAACAAGATTACTGACGATTAATGAGGAAGCCAACCGAATATATGTAATTTATATTTGGTTTTTAATTTCCAAATCTATCTTTTTCTACACAAGTTTATTTTAAATTAAGGAATGTGGAATGTTCCAAATATTGTAATTTGACACTTTAACGGAGTTTAAAACTATGCAGATCTTTACTTTACCCCCACATCCAGACACGGAATTCAATGACGACGAAAAAAACTCCGACCGGACGTCATGAAAATTTCGAAGGCGACTTACTTAGCTTTCAGCTTGTTCAGTTGATCAATCTGCTCTCCCATCTCGGCCACAGCGTCGTTGTGTTTCTTGCGAAGGTTAGCCAGGGTACCCTCATGCTGGATGTTGGCTTCCTCCAGGTCTCGGCGCAATTTGGCAAGCTCGGCTTCTCGCTTCTTGTTCAGCTCGATCTGTGCCGAGGTGGCGCCTCCGGCTTCCTCAAGACGTTCTCCTAATTCCTCCAGTTCGCGGGCTAGGTCTGACCGCTGCTTCTCAGCCTAAGCCAAGAACACATAGTTCAGACACCATTCCTCTGGACCGAGGGTTTGATTCGGATAATATTTTTAAAAAAGCAGGCCCACTTGAATTAGAAAACATTTGTTTCTAAAATATAATGGTATAAACATTTAATTAAATGTCGCGTTTATGTAGCAGCTTGGGGCTTCAATAGCTGTAAGTTGTATCTGTTACAAAGGGTTTTACAAATTGTGTAGTCGTGAAGTGAGGTTACGCGTCGATCTGACTTGACTATTTGAAAATCTACATATTTATAGTAGCGTAATATTCCATTAAGGTAATGAGGATAGCACCGAGAGCAGAACCATTGAACGTTGTAGTTGGAAACCAACAGCTGGAGAATGTGGAGCATTTCAAGTACTTGGGAAGCATAGTCACGGCGGACGCCCTATGCACCAAGGAAGTAAAAGCAAGGATAGCCATGGCCAAGGCAGCTTTCGTCAAGAAGAGGATACTTCTCACTAGCAAGTTGGGCTTGGAGATAAAGAAGAGACTAGTGAAGTGTTACGTATGGAGCAGAGACTTGGACACTCAGGAAGAAGGAACGGAAATACCTGGAGAGTTTCGAAATGTGGTGTTGGAGAAGAATAGAGAAGATCAGGTGGACGGATCGAGTGACCAACGAAGAAGTATTGAGGAGAGTCAACGAGCAAAGAAACATTCTGCAGGCGATTACACGAAGGAAAGCTAACTGGCTGGGACATATTATGAGAAGGAATGGGTTACTGAGTGATATCACCGAAGGCCAGGTTGAAGGAAAGCGAGGACTAGGAAGAAGATTGATACAGCTAACCGACGATCTTAAACAAGGAAAGAAGATGACGTTCCAGGAATTAAAGCGAGAAGCCGAGAATAGGGACAACTGGAGAGCTTTTTTGGGCAGAGCAAGGACCTGTCGTCAGACAGAACACTGAATAATAATAATAATAATAATAATAATAATAATATTCCATTACCTCAAGAACAAAACTTCTTTCTTACCTTGGCTCTCGCCTGGCGTTCAGCTTCAACTTCTTCCTCAAGTTCTTCAATGCGGGACTAGAAAATAACACAATGTTTCATTATAATTTATTTTCAGAAGTAATACACAGATTGATATATATTAAACTGAATTTGAAGTGAAAATTCATGGAGAATTACTGCAGAATTAAGAAATGTTGGTACCTGCAACTCCTTGATCTGTTTCTGAAGTTTCGCAACGAGGGACTGTTCATCTTCAAGTTTGGCAGCCAGGGAGGAAATCTCCTTGTCCTTGCGCTGGATCGTCTGTTCGAGTTCCTTCTTGTTGCGCTCCAGGTCAGACACGGCTTCCTGGGTCAGTTTCAGGTCACCCTCGACCTTTCGCTTTGCCTTCTCAATATCACCACTGCGCACAAAATGTAATCACCACGCATAATTTGTCTGGGTCTGGACGTACAGTTTGACTCTCGGTGGGACACAACAACAGGTTCCATACCGCAGTGATACAAATTATCCACTTTATATAAAAATAACTATGAAAATCACATTTATCGAAGTTATACTTGTAAAATACTCGGCGTATTTCGCTCATTGACATCCTAGAGGCAGACAGGATAACTGTATGAGATTTTTAACTGAGTGAAGTATAGGAAAACTTCGTGATATCAATACAGTGTTATATTTTTTTTTAGTGTTCTGTCTGACGACAGGTCCATATGAACAGGATCCTTGCATCCTTTTCTCGGACTGGGACCTGTTCATATACGTTCTTGGCAGATGATCCAGAAGTTATTTGCCATTCCCTTCTTCTGTGTGTGAATGGAGTAATTGTTGGGATGCCACGGAGGAAAACTCCGTGTTGCCTAGACCACGGCCTTGCCCAACACAAGTTATAAATTCGGGCACCGCCGGGAATCGAACCCGAGACCCCCAGGATTACAAGGCCAGCGTTCTAACCGTACAATACAGTGTACTGTTTTATAAATATATTCGTATTATTTTAAAACTAATTTCAAGTATTTGAATTCACTGAAGATTATAATCAGACCCTTGGCGTAATTTAAGTTGAAGAACAAATAAATAAATGAATATGGAGATGTCCCTATAGGAGATAAAATACGTCGTGCTTATGACTTTGATAAATATCGTAATTTAATTATTATTTTTGTACACAGTGTCTTGGTGTGTGATTTTCTCCAGGACTCTCGACATTATACTATAGAATATAAAAAACCATTATACAAATATCAGCTTTAAACTTGAATTATGAACTATTATAATGTAATTAATGTTGAAAATTCAACGGACTATATCTCATTTGTTTTATTATATACCGGATCATTATTGTTTACGGACCGAATAACGTTAAATCACAACATTAATTTTTAAACCCAAGCAGAAAGAAACAAAAACGTGACTTCAGTAACAAAGCTTGGCCGTTAAAACTTCAGTGTTTTGGCAGGATTGGCCTCGCAGCCAAATGCAGGACGCTTTGAGCAGACAAGCCTCCATAAAAAAACAAACAAATATTTGTGACTATTCTTACGTGTTATATCTTAAAAAAGAAACACGTTACTTCAATGCGTGAAAATTGTTTCGTTAATGTCATATTTACGATCCTGGTCATTGCCGGTGCGCGATTGTGGACAATTTAAAAGGGAGTTTCGCGGTTTTATTCTGGGTAGGTGCCAGCGTTCTTATATCAGTTTTCGTGTTCGTGACGATGCCCGAACCCAGTGACCAAAGTCGTCTTCAGAGCACAAAGACGAAAAGTGAATTAAGTCTCTTGCGGTTTGTTTGCTCGCTTATTTATCAAGTGCTTTAGTTAATTTCTATCACCATTATCAGTTGATGATCCTTGGTCCATTTAAAGAGGCCATTTCAATTGCACTGAACAGCTGCAAATGATACGAGGACAGTAAATTTGGAAAGTAAAGGTAGAACCGTGGTCGTGGCCTATTTCAGTCTCCAAACACGAAAAACTTCGGACAGAATAGCCGATCTCTGCATGAAGACACGAACCCATATGTAAGGCAGGAATTCTAACCATTCGACTGCGACTCTGAATCTAACGGACTGATACAGCGTTGTTTAATTTTGGTGGTTAGATGGAAACGTCCCTATTCGTCGATTTATTCCCTCAAACCACAGAATATTGAAAAAAAAGATAAACATACCGTAGTTTCTTCTCACGTTCAAGAGAGTCTTCGAGTTCATCAAGGGTCTGCTCCAATTTGGCCTTCACCTTGTTCAAGTGGTTGACCTTGTCCTCAGCAGCCTGAAGAAAATAATGTTCAGTTTGATAATACAATTTACAACATTAACGTACTTGTATTAAACAATGATTTTGTGTCTTGTGTTAAAAGTCGTATGTTGAAACAGTAATTGAAATTGCTTTGAAATCTGAGATATAATCTTCATGTATTGGTCAGCCCACAAAAACGAGATACTTTTATTGTATTTGCTACAGAACTTAGTGTATCCCCGTGGTGAAGTTATGTACCGATTGTATCAGATGGTAAGGTTTTACCAATGCGCAATGTTACGTGTTGAATTTAATTTGAGTTTGCTTCTGGAAAGAATTTATACAGTTCTTTGTCAGACAGAAATGCTATTGTTTGGAAATTTTATACGAATTCTGTATCGTACATGACATAAAACGAATTGGTATTTAAAATGGAAACAAATGTTAATTCTCTTGCGACAAAAACTCAGGCCCAAGTTTCATATTAATAAGTTGACTCTAGTCTGTTTTTATTAATTAATTTTGTGTTAAAGTTATTTTAATGTTCAAGTCCTCGTAGCAGGGAGTAGGAATTTCTCGTAACTTCAGTGATCCTTTTGTTATGTTTAAGTGTTATGTTGTGGTCGTATCTTGACAATAAAGATAACATAGAGTCCATGTCCACATAAAAAAATTGTGGCAATTGTTTATACAAATTATTGTTGCTATTGTCTGGAGCTGGACAATATAATATCTTTATTGATCGGACATTAGACCTCGGCCTGGAAAGCGATACGGCCATTGCTGAATAATGTGACGTCACCTGGAGTTCCTCAGCGGTTTTCTGGTTGGTCTCGCCCTGATTCTTCTTCTCCTTATTCAGCTTGTTGATCAGCTCGTCCTGGTGCGCAATCTCGTCGTTGAGATTTCGGATCTGGTGGTCTTTGGTCGCCTTATCTTGCTCGGACTAGTTTCAGAAGAAATAAGCTGTTTTAACTTTCAATATTATTGAAGAATCTCTTCCAATAACATACAATTCTATTATAAACAAATATATTTCTATTTACTTCTCATTATATACGATAAATATATAGTAATGTACAGTAGAAAATTAAGCATACTTGAGAAATATTGATATTCGAAGTTGTAAGACTAAACTTTGATCACGACGTAGCGAGAATATTTACAGGAGAAGTACGAAACATAAGAGTGTAGAGAACTTACCTCTAGGTTTATTAAAAAAAATTACGTAACTGATTCCTATATATCCAGTTTTTTGTTTCCAGGACAATATAATTACACATTCTGTTATTTACAATGTTTCGGATGCTCTTATTTACCTTTTGGACGGAAAGCTCCAGGTCCTCGATGTCTTTCTTGAGGCCAGAGACTTCTTGTTCAAGTTTCTTCTTACCCTGGAACAACTGATTACGAGCATCTTCTTCCTGTTGTAATCTCTCTTGTGTGTCCTGAAACCAACAAACGCAAAGCTCTGTCAAAGTTTATTGAACTTTGTCCATCGTCCTCTATTATATGAACAAAACACTACGTATTGAGACCTGCACCTGTCTTCAGATCGCTGGACCCACTCAGGTACTGCCAAATACCGATGGCATTATCTAAATGTGTTTTCTGATACCGCGTAACTATTTTTAATGATACAGGTAATCGAGTACTCGATAGGAACGTTAAATGATGTTTTAATCTTTTAACAATATTATATTTGTGATTGACGGAAAAAGTTTTTAATAAATAGTTTAATAATATATAATCACAATATGACGCATTTACAATATCTTATCTGATACAGGTTAAGTATACACACGGGTTTCAAAACACATCGTCCATTCGCCTGGCACCTGGTAGATGCAAGATAAAAATAAATAATATATATCAGGATGAATATTAAAGTTTACGATTTCAAACGATACCGCAACACTAATTTCCTTAAGCGTCCATAAATTTATGAGCGACACGTTTGACTAATGTTTTATTATCATTTTAAATTCCACGTAAAACAGAGTTATTTCACTTCAAACCTAAAATATAAATCTGATTTTGTACATTGTGACCCTCAAGTTAATCTTTTCCTTTCACATTGAAACCAAAACATTTGTCAGGGATTAAAAACCCACAAACTCCCGTCTGGGATCATTAACGTGTGTATTGAAGGTATTAGAACGAATTAGAATTAGACTGTTCATTGTCCCGAATAATGCTCTAACCGTCTTTGAGTTGTGGTTAGCCGACATGCTTGGACCATATCAGTATCCCACAGCACTCATGCAATGCTATTTATAACTTTGGTTCTGGAGATTTCGGAGTCATGAGGCAAATATGCCATCACCTCACCCCACTCCATCGCTAGTCCCATCTTACAAAAACATCTCTTACGTTTATAATTTGTAAGGGTTAGTCTGTCGAAACAAGTGTGGGAGGGATACGTTGTTTAAAATATTACAAACTCCGATACCTCTGAAACAAAAACAAACATCTGTGAGATGTATTCTAGATGAAATATAACTTGTAAAATAACTTACCCTTACAATTCTTCGCCGACGTTAAAGGGATGACATAACTACCTAAATTTCAGAAGTTTATTTTTTGGTTTGATTTGTCTGTCATTTGGAATAGAAGTACCAACTTGTAGAAAAATAACCCAAGTTCAACAAAGAAACCTACGATATAAATAAATACGATAATACATAAAAGTCCTTTGTTTGAATCCAGTATATTTTAATATTTGTGTTGTTTAACAATTTACGACCGAGGGGAAAGTTTCTAAAACAAAACGAGTTACTTTAGTGGTCGCGGAAAAACTTTCTTTGAAATAACGTTCCGTTAGCTCTGAGGCAAAGTTAGAACATAACCAAACTTTCCAGAGGATGAAAGACATAAAAAGTATCCTTGGATTTGTGTATATAAATAGGACTATGGGAGAGTGTAAATAAGTCTGGGCCTTATATCCAGGTCTGTATGTGCGAGGAGAGAGATTCGTACGATTAGTATTTCTTTCGTCGAATGGGCAGTTCCTGCAGAAGCAGACGCCGTGGTGTTTAGATTAGCATAGAAAAGCTCAGTCCCGCTGCGAGACCAAGTTCTCTCGTCACGGTCTCTGGCCGTACTCCAAAGCTGGAAACCACACGCGGCTCCCACTTTGTCACCTCGGTGTCATCGTCGCCGGTTATTTCCGTCTGTGGGACGTCCCCTAATTTTAATGGCATCGGGCAAGGCAGTAGGAATTCATCGTGCAATACGTCTCCCCTCCCTCAGCGAGACTCTCCAAAATATCTTATGATCTAGTCTGCGCGGAACTGAGAAGACGTAATGTAAAAGTTAATCGTTCATTCACAGGACGCTTACCTGCCAGTGACCGATTTCTGTTAGCATCCCGAGGAACAACAACTTTACTGTGTCAGTCAGCGCGGAACAAACACACTTTCTTCGTATACAAACAAATCATACGTTGTGCCAATGTAACAAATGAGTGGTGCTAAGCGTATATAAATGATCCTCTGCCAAAGAATGTAGCAGATTATAGTTATTAACTGTTACGGTTGGTAACGCAAGTTTAGGATTGTCCAGATTAAATCTTTGTTTTTATGATTTTTAAAAAGGATTTTATAAACGCATAAATTCGTTGCTACAAGACTGAAAATTCCACATTTTATTAGACTTCTATCTATGAGCCTAGACATGGATTATATTACAAGGAATAGTAACACGAGTTGTAGGTAGCCACTGCCAGCAACACCTGCAGCAGATATTATATTTTGACTCAGTCTTGAAAACCTTTTACATCTTACCAAACTTGGCGAGGGTTAGCCGTTGGCAACATGAATCCTCTCTCCTCTTACTTCGTGCCACTCTGTGTGGCTTCCTCTGACACACAGATACATATATATGCTGTCATGGGCGATGATTTCTTAATCTAATGCCTGCTTCCGAACGGATACTCGCGTACAAGAATTAATATACATACGCCGGTAAACATTTAGATTGTGGTTTTCTTAGATTTTACACCAAACGGTGTTAAAACCTAGAAAACCACAATCTGAAAAGAATAGTTCTGTCCGCATTGCGTTTTTTAACATTTTCGCCTGACAGTATTTCCTTCGTGCTACAAAATATATAATAATTTTTTTGTGAGCTCACTAATCTGTATTTTGGACAGTCTCCGAAATAAATTATGGGTGTGTGAGAAACTATTCGAATATTTTATGAACTGGAACTGAGCGAAATTAGTAGCGATGCTCCAATAAGGGAAAAAAAACCCACTTTAGAATGTGGCTGTTCACATGGCAGTCTGAGTCAGCTCTGGAGCGCGTCGTTCTGGAACCGTGACTCAGAGATTTATCCACAAATAGCCGGCCCGCAGTGGGCAGATGCAGTTTCTCATTCAGCGCCGGGCCCCTCGCCAGAAGGTCCCCACTCTGCCCACACAACTCCAGCACACAATGGATTTCCACACTGCCAGGTCTCAGGTTACACGCTATTAGACCTCTTATAACCACCAAAAATGTCCATACTGCGGATTTACGTCAAGATTAACTCCTTCTTAACAAACCTCCCTCTTTTATTCATCGTTTCAAGGTCGGGAAATCAAAGTAAGCTATAAAATATATTAATGTCTCAAATATTTGGATAAAAAAATGCGTTTCTATGCAATGAAACAGCTGGAATGGATTTAGAAATCTGCAAAAAAAAAAAATGTACTTCGGTGCCCCAATTTCCTACATTATTTAATTACATCTTTCATTTCAAACTATGCAAATTTTCCAAGTTAATTTTCGTTTCTTTAAAAAAAATAAACTTTAGATTTAAATAATTAACTCGTACGAGTTCATAAATACACTTAAAATGTTACAATGTATGGAATCTTACTTTTCATATACAGCTCCGAGTTTGGTTTAAGATTTTTGAGGTAGCGTTCAAATGTACGATGTTGTCGGTTGTTAAATTGTCTGTTACTAGTGCAAATACATTAAAAGTTCTACAGATGTCGGAGTAGGAACGTCACACATAAAAAGTCAATTACTATATCTTTTCAAGACTTCATTTAACCTTCACTGGTATAAAATGTATTCCATTGAATTTGTGTTAACCAAGAAAATATCTACAACTTAACTGTCTCTGGCATAATATTTTTTTGAAAAGACTTTATTTAGTTCGACTGTTATTGGAAAATAATAATATAAAATAACCAGTTTATAACTATACAGAATTATAAATAGAAAAACAAAATAAAATTGCCGACAAATTTGATTTACTCCGGAAATTCATCTAAGAAGCCTTCGTGAATGTTTCCCCTTCAAAATTTTATGGGCATTTCCAATGTGACTGCTAAAATTTAAGGTACGTATGAAATCGTTGCTTATGACCTAATTTCCCAACAGATAATACATATTATGCGAGAGAAACATTATAATTTTGTGACCGAATATACTTTAGATATTTCTTTTCTAAAACGATACTAGCTAATTCATTAAGCTTCTGGTACACCACTTTGAATGACGAGGATTATGTACATAATATTTATAAATTAAGTTTCTACAATTGTTTCACAGACAAACCACCAAATATCTATCCCTCCCACACTGTATCTCTCGAAGGACTAATTATACGTTTATAAAAATAATGTCTGTACTAAAAACACACCGCAGAGTTATCGAAGTATAAAGAAAGTACCACGAACATTAGAGAAAATAAACTAGACATTAACGTTTTAACTGGTTTAACTGAAAGCTGTAGCATAATGGAATCAAATGTCGAATAAGAATTATACTCACGTGAAGCTGAGACTCGAGATCTGTCTTTTGAGCTTGGAGTTTATTGGCTCTCTCCTGGACGTCGGACAGAGAACCTTTCTCTCCTTCCAGGCTGGCCAACAGATCTGTCTTCTCTTGCAGTAGTTTAGAGTTGAGGGCCTCTACTTCTTTTCTCAGTTTCTCCTCCTTCTCAAAGGCTTCCTGAGCCTTCTGCACCTTATCCTCCAGTTTCTGTAGATCAGAATCAGTAGGTTCACGAGGATCCATTGTTGCTGTTGTAAGCCGTTAACAACAAACAAACAGAACAAGAAGGGATCGAGAGGGTTCGGGGTTCTCAGCGGTGTGGTCTGGTCGGTCGCGGGCAACTTATTAGAGCAACAGTCACCCGCCTCGCGGCGTCCCACAAACCTACAGCTTTCGTAGGTTTAGCCTCAAAACGAGAATCTGGTGTGGGTTGGGTGCCTATTGGCAACGACTCAAATAAAAACTTATTCATACGCGAGGGGGGGGGAAAGTATGGAAGGGGATAAACTTCATATTTAGCAACGCCCCACCTAAAAATGCGGACGTGGTGGTAAGGAAGGTAAGTTTGGAAATTTCTGTAAGGCCACCGAAAAATGATAATGATGTTGGACGCCAGAAATAGATCGGTCTCACGCCTTGTTTTATAAGTACCTTTATCTCGTCCTCTATGCGCGTGACGTTGAGCATAGGTTTGACCTTCTGCCACAGTTTCCACCATGGCCATGTGCGCAACTGCAGGTACTTTCGGAGATTTCGCTGTACCACCTGGAGAGCGATCCTGTAACAGTGGGAACGCGAGCATATTCCTTAGTTGAATCACCATTACGAAGTCCTTTTTTTTCTCCAAGAACATTTAAAGATACATGGTGTGATGCTTTCATTAATAAATTCTTCTCGAGATATCAGCCGTAACACGACTGATATCCCGAGAAGAATATATTAATTTCAAAATAACTTTTAAACGCTCGATTATCAAAGTTTTACGACAAGATAAAATCAATGGGTAGATAAATGACAAATTAATTATGCATTTTGGAAGGATGTTGAAGGAAACTATTATATATATTTTATATTAACCCAGCAATCGCACTGAAAACAGACAAGATGTTAACCAATTAAGGAATGTTGATATCCAGACCTGTGTTACAGGCAGTGGCAATTATGTGTATTAATTGTCTGGCGAGTGACTCTTTCTGTCCACCGATAAGGAAATGGCTGAAGTCAGCGACTGATTGTCCGTGATAAGAGGTTAATACCACTGACATTCAGGGATGTAACATGGTGACATGAGTTATCTTATAAATATACAACATAAACATATAAGTTAGTTGAAATTTTTAAAACTGCGTCTTTTTACATTTAAATCACATAGAATTTTACTGAATCTGAGATAGGTTATTTTAAATATTATCGAGTTCGCAAGCGGAATTTATAAACTTGAATACTTTAACGGCGTCATAGGTTTTCAGTTCAACGTAAATTGTTCTGTTTTCAAAATTATATTAAAACTCTCGCTTAAAACCTAGATTTAGTTTCACGTAGCTAAATTTATTTGTGGGCGTACACAAGCGAGCACAGTGTTATTATTTGGAATGAAGAACGGAGTTCACAAAATTAACCAGAAAAATAAAACAGACCAGTTATGAATCATTTTAGTCGCCAATTCAGTTCTGTCTTATATCTCGGTTTATTTATCGATGTTTTATCAACTGTGGAAGCGTAATAACAACAGTGATTATAATTTATTAGTTTGTAAAATGGAATAAAATAGCTTATAACGAGCTTCAGTTTCAGCATTTGTTTGAAACGACTGGAGAAGACGAAAAACGCCTAAGTCAGGGTAGTTGTTACTTGGAAAGATTCAATATCGTGACCTCAGGTACATCATATACTCCGACATTCGGTAGTCGATTTAGAACTGAAGACGGGCTGCACCAACGACCAAGTTAACCTCTGAACTACGTAAAATTCTTTCAACGAATTGCAAGTGTCACACAAAGAAACTGCGTACATAACCACAAGTGCACTCCTAAAAGTTATCACGTCTCGTTGAAATTTGTATGTACGTTCTCTAGAGAAATCCAGAAATTTAAATTTAAACCCCATAAATTTATGAAAGAACTTCTCGACCGAGTGCTTAACACCGCTGTTTCCTATTTTGGAAGTCTCGACCAGGAAGCAGAGTATCTTGACTGAGATTTTCCGTAGTTCTTCTCAGTCAAATTGGGAAAATGCCAGGATAGTTATTTAAATTAAGATACGGCTGCTTCCAGGTGCGTCAGTTTCAATTCGCTGTTGATTAAAAATCATGTCACGCGGTAATTTGTAGCCGTAAGGAGTCTGAGCTATTGGCAGTGTCGTTAAATGAACCGTAAATAAATAAAAATATTGTATTGGTGGGACTCGCCAACTTACAGGGTTGTAGCATGAATATGTAAATATTCAACTGTGCTTGTCAGCAAATTAAATAGTTTAACTCTTTCTGACGAAACAAAATCTTATTTATAGACTTCAGACGAAAATCAGAGTTATATTTGTCAGGTAAATATGTACTATTCAGAATTAATTTATTTTAAGTTTCTGTCCTGAAGAATTATAATATAGGGTACCACTCCCCTGATTTATATACCGATGAAATAGGAAATGTATATAATTCCAAATAAGCAAAGATTTTAACTGTACTCATGATGACTGTAAGTCGATAATTTTTACGTTCTTCCATAAATTAAATATATAGATCTTGAATATTTTGTAAAACAAATTTAAAAAAATTTAGAAGTACTTACTAGAAGATTACACCAAAGATTATGATATGCATAACATTCTAGGGAAATATTTACCGACGTAATTTAGGAATGGGTATTCCTGTTTTGAATACATATCTACTGGATTCAACGCAATTAGACTAAGTATTTTAGAGTCTGAGACAAGACTTTCCATCTAAAATTTGAAACAGGCTTTAAGCAGTTCTTCATCGAAATGTTTACTAAACAATGGCGTATACAATTATGTTTTACTCGCCTCTGGTCTTGCAACTTCTTGTACTCCTTGCGAGAGAGATAGGCTCGAATCCAGGACTGGAGCCAGGTAATGATCTTGCTTAGACGTTCGTCTCGGAGCTCCTCCAACTGACCCAGGACACCAGCTCTGAAGAACACCTGCATCGTGCACTTACTGGTTAGTGTACATCCAGTGTTGGTTATGTTTGACATGCATAACCTCAGCTGATTAATCCGCGGATTGTAAAATATTATGCTCACTAAATCCAGGACAATGAATCAGAGACTGTACAATGCTTTGTTATTTGGATGTGCTTACCATAAGGCATGCTGTGACCTCCACGGTTTGAAGCTAATGAAAATTACTTTCACATAATGTGTTAAAATGTAAATACGCATGTCTACCTATCTGTCTTTTGGTAGATAACAAATATATTACCTTCGTAAATAATTTTATTTCGTGGAACTGAATTTATTCTAGGACTTTTAATGTTTTCATAATAATTTTTCGACAGATAGGAAGGTTAGCGTTCGGAATTTAGAATAATTCTTGTAAGTAGTGTAGCATAACATTAAACCTGAGAGATAATTCATTTAAATTTAGATGTTCTGAACACAGACTAATTTTACTTTAGTCAAACTACTTTCCAAGCAAAGTGTAGTCTTTATCGAATACTACCACTTTAAATAATCTGTAGTTGAAGTAGAGAGAGATTTGCTTTGGAAACCATCTTAAATATACTCAGACCAAAAATATATGATAATAGGATCAGTAAGTTGAAACATACTTACCACAGTTTCAACATAGCATTTTATTTCAAGTAATAAAAGTTATCTTATTAATGAGAGGATTAATTCCACTTAAATGCAATTATATTATTCTTAAATCCTTACAAAGCCTTGGCTAACGGAGTAATTGATAAATATAGGATAAAATTAAGTGTTAAAAACATAATAAACAACTATTGTTAAAAGCATGCTGAACATGTCAAAACACTCACAACAGAAAGATAACGGAAATAATATTCACAATTGGAATTCGAAATAGGATCGACATGTTTATAATGTTAAACATAGAACACAAGGCACTTAGTTACAGAGAAAGTTAGATGAAGATTTGGTTCTAACCATGATGCCGTACGCTACAGGAAACTTATTACAGCATTGAAATTACAGTTAACTTTGTTGTGTTGTAGGTAGTATCTGTTATTTGGTATTGTGTTTCTTGCTTTATAATCGTCGTGTATCCGATAAGTCGTGCCTCTGATTTCCAAGGTGCAATTAAGATATATTAATGTTTACTGTATTATTTTCTTTATATGCTATTAAAGAATAATGTACAATAACATTAATACATGCATTAGAAGTGGCTATAAAAAGGAGAATCCGCGTGAGATTTCATTATTCATTCAAAAACAAGAAATCAAATCAGTTCTAAGTGATCTTTATACCCAACCGATGTTCATATTTATTTACCTTGAAAAGTCCAAAGTCTGTTACAATACATACTCCATAAAATCAGAAATAGTATTATTTATATTTTGTTAAATATTCACCACAACGAAAAATATTTCAAATAATTGTTTTAGATGTTAATGATATATTCTTTCGTCATATAAGATTTATTCTGGACATCACGCCAAATTTTTTACTTTAAAAAATTAATTAGATTTGTACCTAATTTCACGTAAAGTATAACTTATATTGTAGCATAACAAACAAAGATATGCAAGAGATGGTAAAGTTGCGTCATATTGTGATATAATAAATATATATTATATATTATTTAAATCTTGTTTATTTTAAATATTTTAAATGTTAATTATTGTAATATTTTAATATTTAATAAGAATTTATTGTGATTAGACGGACAGGATTTAAATAAAAATATGCAAGACAAATACAAAATTTAACTGCATTATGCACTTATATTATGCCCTTTTTTTAAATCTGACTTATAAATATTAAAGGTATTTTTAAAACATTCTTAAAGAATACTGGCACGCGGATTCTCGAATATGAAAGTCTGCATGTGTCTACCTTGGTGTGACCCATTCGGTATTGTTCCGAATCGATATTAATGTGGTCCAAGATGATCTGCGTAGCTTTCTGAGCGTCTGTCGGTTCTTTGATTAGATGGGCGCAGAGAATCTTATATCTGGCGGGTGGAACAGGATTTTTAAGGTTCAAATACAAACAAACAACACTCTGAAAGCGAGAACGCAGGTCTGCTGTTCATTTCACTTTCTCGATCCACCAACAGAAAATGCATATGTACAGACACCTCACACACACAGCTGCAACAGAACTATTACGTTCCCAATGTCATGTATTGGGTTCGTATGGAATTAAAATTCACATATAACATATATATTTATACAACATGGACGTCATATAGTTCCATGTTCTTCATCTATTCTACTCCTCTGCACAAAAACACAACAAAATACAAGGAGAAAACAAGGTACCACTCTTGATCTGTTTCAGATGAACATAATATACTCGATTTGTAATATAATATTTTACACAATAAAATGTTTTAATATTATATAATTTTTACAACACCAATAAACTTCAAACGTTTGTGTATAGACTGTACAAAATAAATATATTAAATATAATATACTCGATTTTAGCATTGAAAGAAAAAATTATAATGCCCCATTTAATTTCCTTTATATAAAATATAATAATATCAAAGCAAGCTACAGCCCACGACTGTAATGTATATTTTGTTTTGGAAAAATTCTATCTGTAATTATGATTCATCCGAAACAGCCCTCGCGTGGTGGAAACCAACACTCAAATGGGAAATTTTGGGGGATTCATGAAGCATTTTGTTTTATAAACATGGCTGCAGCTACAAAGGAAACGTTCATTAAAAAACAGGAAATTTGTTGACATGAAGTCCAGATTGGATTAGCTACCAGGTTAACGATATTATGTCTACAGCATAATTTTATGCCCAATGCCAGATCAGTCGTTGACATTGCATAATAAACACGAGGGAACAATTTTGCTAGCCCAGAAAGGACAACATGGCAGACAGCGCATTCTAAGTGTCCTGATGTCATTGCGTTGTTTGATTTAACCTGATGGACAAGAGATACGTAATTTTCCTTGTACGCACAAAAATTCTATGTAACAGCACGCGAAGAATTCAATTAATTTACGTTAAATATGCTATATGAAAGAAATTTCTAATAAACTTTCTTGGTGTTATTCACAATTTCTTGAACACTTTTTTGTTCAGAAGAACAAGGGAGTCTATTAGCATGTTCCTGAGGAAGCTGTTAACTTTCAGTGATGTTTCAAATTACTTTGTAAAGAACTGAGTTTCTGGTATGGATAGAAACAATAGATTTTATAATTTTTAAAATTTTTGACGAACGTTGAACAAATGGATGGAGCAGCTTCGTATACTAACTGATTAAACGGGTTCATTCCTACGCATTTGAGTGAAAGATTAAAAATTAAAACTGATATTCTAGGGATTCTCAATACCATACTTTTTAATCCGTTATATATATATATATATATATATTAAAATTTCCTTACTATTACATTGGTGTAATGAAAGTGAGATTTAAAAATTCTCTCGATAATGCTTTATATTCTAACAATAAATTGCACACGGAAAGAAACAGTATTCGTAACTTTCGATTTGTATATATTTAAAGCGGAATTGTGGATATAAACTGGTTAACGGAAAACAATATATCACTCCACTCCTACTACTAACGAGAAAACACGAAGGACACACAGACGTGCAGGTCTGGAAGCACTACATGCCTTGGTGTGACCCAGTCGGTACGATTGGGCGTCCATATTGACAGCGTCCAATAGCGCTAGAGCTACCTTCTTTATGTCGTCACCAGCTTTATCTGCCTCAGATGGAGATAGAATCTTGTATCTAGCGCAGAACATGCGGAAGACAAGGGAATTGTAACCTGGTCTTTGTTTAAACGGGATGTGAATACTCCAACCAGTTGATTCAGTTTTTAATAAATAACAGATTTTACTGTTAGAGACTCCAACTTATAGAAAGATTGGAAATTCTTAGGTAAAGGCTAGTTCATATTAAACTATGTTACAATTTTGACTAGTTCTCGTGACAACTGTAACAAGAAAAGTCAATTTTAGAAACTGAAATACCACGAATAATACACAGGAATTTGAAGTTAGAATTAGTTTGAACTTAGAGGTCGTCTTTATGCAATTTCGTACACGATCTGATAATCAAATTCTTGTTCCATAATTGCTTTATATACAATACGGATCGTTACTGTTTTAATATTATTATTATTGTTGTTACGTTGTCGTACTATTTACATACAATAGTTCACCGCAAGTAAATTAATATTTGCAAACATAAAAAATAATGTTTGCTTTAAGGAACTCTTCAAATTCTGAGTCAACTGGCTGAATGCAACATGCTCTATAAAAGGGGGCAAAGATGCAATCCACAGTAGGAAGTCGTTCTGATGTCAGATGCCTGGAAAAGGGCACTCAAATAAAAGTTTGTTGATTCAGTTTCATCTGAAGTTTGGAGGAAATGGAAGTAAGGTCCAACCACATTCTGTCTGGATGGGGCGGTTGATTCAGTTTCATCTGAAGCTGGAGGGAATACGAAAAGGGTCAAACCACATCCTGTCTAGCAGGGCCAGTTGATTCAGTTTCATCTGAAGTTTGGAGGAAATGGAAGTGAGGTCCAACCACATTCTGTCTGGATGGGGCGGTTGATTCAGTTTCATCTGAAGCTGGAGGGAATACGAAAAGGGTCAAACCACATCCTGTCTAGCAGGGCCGGTTGATTCAGTTTCATCTGAAGTTTGGAGGAAATGCAAGTGAGGTCAAACGACATCCTGTCTAGCTGGGCCGGAGGACCTTTAACTCACAACTCCCAGGTGTTGACCGAAGCGAGTTTCCATTTGCTTGGTCAGAGAACAGTCCTCCGAGTACTGTGTGTGCCTATTCAACTCAACCTCAGGTGTGGATATCCTAATAATACCAAATTTTCTTTCGTTGTTTTGAGAAATGTCCATGGCCATGAGTGGACTGAACATGATTCAGAATTAGCTGCATTCTAACTTGAGTAACTGTAGCCAAAAATAATCTAAAAGTATTTCGGACGACTCACACCATTTCAGAAAGTTGAATGTGACACTTCTATAAAGAGGGTATTGAGGAAGGGAGCACACGGGACAGGTGTCCCTTCTTGCCTTGGTATGGCCAATACGATAGCTGTCAGGATCCAGACCAACTTCTTCGAGACATTTAGCAGCAGCTGTTTTTGGGTCAGACTCCTTTTGCATGGTGGCAGGAGCTAAGATCATGTAACTTTAAGAAAAAAAAAATGCTGATGTCAGGATTTCCTGTGAGTTATGAATCTGAACAGAAAGGGTTTATCAAAGATGTTTATGGTGACTTCACTGAGAATATATTTCACAAAGGTTAGCAGAATTTACTGTATTCTGACAATGATAATGTCTTCAAATGACTCATTTAGTTCCGGTGAGCATTAGAATTACCTGAAATCAAGTAATCGATGTGACTGACAGGTAATAGGATGATAAAACTGAAAACTGTTCTTTCAGCAATACTTAAGAAAAAATGGAACTAATAATGATTAAGTTGGACATGAAAACTTTTATGTCACATGTTACGAAAGATCAGACTTTCAAGTGGCTGGAATTACTTAAGACTAAAATTTATGATCAAAGTAACACAACCTGAAAGTAAGTCAATATTTTACACATTCTCCAACAAGTAAAACTGATATAGAAGACGATTCCTAAAAACTTAAAATTGTTATATCTTCTGAAATCCATACTATCTTCAAATTTTTAATATTAATCACACAAATCAATTAAAATATTAATTTCTGCAGAGAAAATTTATGAACTGTAAATAAAATAACAATTGGAAGCAAAACTTGTAATTATTTTCAATTTTATATTTTCGTGTTATTGAAAAACTCACCGGAGCTTAAAATCAGGGTACACCATCCTGTTGGGGAATCCCTTACGACAGATACGGATTCCTTCAAGCACACCGTTACAGGTGAGCTGGTGCATCACCAGGTGAGAGTCAATTAGACCTGCACAGACAACGAAGTATTTGAAATGGCATTCGATCTCCATGCGAATTGTCAAACACCAGATTAAACTACTCTGATATAAGAAATGTTTATTCTATTTTACCATAAAAGTATTATTTATTTCATGCACACAGAATATTAAAAACTTTTATAAACTTGTTCAGCACATACTAATGGAAATGAACAACAAAGAGAAAATATACTTTTAGGGAAATGTTAGAAACTCGAAATTGAATATATTTTTGTACAGATTGTATATCAGATCATGGTCACCATAATATTACATTAGTTTTTCGTATGCATTTAACACTTGGTTTACATGTCTACATGCGTATATTCATTAACATATATCTTGACTTATATTTTAAGCTTCAGAAGTAAGTTTATTGAAAATTAATTAAATCATTGAAATATATATTCTCTAAATTCTGAGTCATTTTTAGACCTCCGCGGCCTATTAATGTTTTTATAAACATTATTTTAAATGTAGGCTATATAAAGTCGAGTACAAAAATTAAGTATTGGACAAATTACATTATGAAACGATTGGAAATCGTATGAATGCATGAACACTGAAAAATATATTTAGTAATACATGCACTGACCTGGCTGTTTCAACTCGTTGGGGATGATACAACGGACAAAGTGAGGCTGAGTACTCCTCAGGGTTGTCATCAAGTTGTTTAGCTGCTCCTATTTTCGGAGAGATAACATTGGTATTTCATTCAGCCACTCATTGTCTCTTATTCGTATTGAAAATAGCCACATGTTCACAGTTTAAAATTTAAAAAGAATACTATGTGTTTTGCTTAAGCACGTGATACTTTGACAGAAATTCCAAAGATTGCATCCAACTTGCAATACTAATTAATCTAGTAACTGTTAAATACATTAAATTTTATACAAAAAGAATTATATTTACAATACCAGTCGAAACAATTTTGTAATACAGGAAAATACATACCTGATTCACCTAGTTTCTAGTATCATGCTTAATGAAAAATTATGCATTGTTAACAAATAGACTAAAAATTGTAAAGCGTCATTAGGAAGTACGGATTTAAGCAGGCGATATTGTGAACACATAAGATACACGGATAAACTTATTAATTTTCATGCAGATTTATGCAAAAATGATTAATCTTAGAAGCACACGGTATCTAAACAAATATTATAATTCACAATTTTCTTAGGCATACACACATCAACATACAACGACAAGCTTCCGAATCTCAATTCGCAGTGCTAAAAACAATTGGTACCAATCAAAGTACAACACATTGTCAGGGTACAATTATACACTGTCATCAAATGTGCATTCGTATTGGTTTCTTAAATAATTTTATAACGAATATGAAAACAATGAGGTCTTCAAGATTTTAAGGCGTATTGCTGACAATAAAATAAAGCAAGATTAACGTAAAAAAGAAATTTGGTCACTAACGCCACCCGACTGATTAGCAACGGAAAGCGTGACTTAAAATATAATTATCGAAATATCGAAATTAAAGGATTATATTTAATCCGTCACTATATCAAAGTGGTAGTGTCTTTGCAAAACTCGATACTTATAAACGTGTTTACAAACACGTCGAGAACTCAAGATTTTTTTTTTTTGTATTCGTGTAAAAATATATTTCAGGGACATCTTGAAGATTTGAAGGATATTTTTAACCATATTTTTTTAAAAAAATTATATTATATTTTTAAACACATCACGGGATCCGATATTATTAAGTTTTGTTTTTAATATACCATTGACTTTATATTTCTAATGTTTACGGAACATTAATTTACTCCTTCAGTGGTAACAGGAGTACCAAATGCACATTTGGACAAACACAACAGAAGGCAAGACAACGATTAACATTCAATTGAACGTCAATGAGAAAGGTGCTCGTAGATCCATGCGAACATTAAAGAATACAAAAGATTCATCGTGAACAATGCTTCCCAATTTACAGTGTTCTAAGAGAAGGATGTATCTGATCGCGACAAAACTGAACCTATGTTCTCTTTAATATTTTGTTATCAAATGCATTCATTATATTGTTTGTACACAAACATTTTCTCTTTTGCCCAGTTAATTAATTTCTATCGACTCAATGTGAATTCCACAGGAAAACTAGACCTAACTTCCTTCTACCGGTAAAACTATAATTTTTTTTTTGTAAATTTTGTTATATGTTTATTTATAAATTTCATGTTTTCCTCGCACTTAGTTATTTATTTTTTGGAAATTTAACAATAACATAAATTTATAGTTTAAATGCGTCATGTTTGTGTTTTAAAATTCAAATATATAATATAATTCAAGTCTATACACAAACTTTAAATTGTTGATGTTAAAATTTAAAATTAATATTGATATTTTGCGCTAACGTAATAACGATGAATAGCGCAAAATATCAATATTAATTTTAAATTTTAACATCAACAATTTAAAGTTTGTGTATAGACTTGAATTATATTATATATTTGAATAACATAAATGTTTAGAAGACAAATATAAGTTATTAATTTCTATTAATTCTGAGCACTTGAAGAAGGATTGTTCACGACGAAGACTGATCATCCAGCATCCCAAACAGCGCCTGAAAGTAACTGACAGACGTAGGTACGAGAATCATGAACAGCAAAAGAAAATTAGCGACGGCAACTGTCCCAACCCAGCCGAACGCAGTCTCTTCAAGCTTGCTATAAAACAGCTACAATGCAGAGAAAATTGCTTACACCAGTAACAATCCTCTACATTGCACGAAATTTACGAGACCACGCCATCAAGCCTTCTTCAATTTATCGTCTGTGAAAGTTACCCTACGTTCCTTGGACTTGAACCCTAGAATTAGACCCTAGAAATTAATTTCAGGGTTGTAGTATTTCATTAACTGAACGTACCTTAATAATTCTGGTACTGCGGCAATAACAAATTATTTACGCCGGCAAAATTAATTATTAGTTTAGTGTAAATACCGAGCAAGTGAGTAAATTTTAAGTTTTGGTGCGTACCGAAAAGAAAATATTTCGAAAACGCCTACAGGATTCAGGTTTCGTCAGTCCGCATTGCGAATGTTAAGTTCAAAAATATCAGTGACTTTGATTGAATTCGTGAGGTAGACGTGCATTCAATTTGATGAGCCATCTTGATTTTTAAATAAGCTTATATTATTTTAAGGATCTCGATGAACTTATGATCGTGTCAGACAAACACATTTTTATGCCAGGAATTTATAACATGTGTACAAATTCAGAAAGATTTTCGCTGTGTCGGCTGTTTGAGTAGGAAATGATTTTGAAAACTCGAGAAAGAATTTAAAATTTATTTTCATTAAGATTTCTGAGAAATATTTATCCCAAATTTGTAACAGTATATACGCCAGTAAAACTCAGTGAAGTTACTTGCTGGGGATTTGACGGCCAGAGGTAGGATTATTTTTTTAGCCATCGTGAGATCCGCTTAGATCAATGACGAACACGAAACACGAAACTTTTTCAGAAGTCCTTAATCACAGTAAATAACTGTGTTGTCGAAGATTTCTGTCTTCTGGGTTGTTGCGCTGTGGAGTCTGGTCGATGTTAACCAACGTTTCAGAGGTCATACTGCCTCCGTCATCAAAGTATGAAGATTTCTGTCTTCTGGGTTGTTGCGCTGTGTAGTCTGGTCGATGTTAACCAACGTTTCAGAGGTCATACTGCCTCCGTCATCAGAGTATGAAGATTTCTGTCTTCTGGGTTGTTGCGCTGTGTAGTCTGGTCGATGTTTACCAACGTTTTAGAGGTCATACTGCGATGAATCGCCCTGATGACGGAGGCAGTATGACCTCCGAAACGTTGGTAAACATCGACCAGACTACACAACGCAACAACCCAGAAATCTTAAGACTCTGATGACGGAGGCAGTATGACCTCCGAAACGTTGGTAAACATCGACCAGACTACACAACGCAACAACCCAGAATACATAGATCTTAATACTCACCGCTGTGAAAACTTCAAATCATACAACTGTGTTGTCATTTCACTATAAACTTGAATGATGAGAATTAACAGAATTGATCTCATTTATCTTAAAATGTTTTTCATCAGGTATTATTTGAAGCACCAATAACAAAGTGAACGCGATAACGGATGATGGCTAGGCTGACGTGGTCACGCTATAAAGAAATTTAAAATAATAGAAAATCTCACTACATCACTCGGTTTTATCAGGCAGAAGTTTGTGTCTTGACTTCAAGCCTCCTCGCCGATCCCATGTATTTTACAGCTTCAACAAGTCACGTGTCCTACGTGGGATTTGAAAAGTGAGAAGAACTGAGACTTTCCGAAAAGAAAAGGGGAGAATTAACTATTCGTGACGAGCGTGTTTTGTCAGTAGAGAATATTAATGTTTCCATGAAAATTCCAGCGGAAAACATCAATTTACAAATGGGATCGGCGTATATGGCGATAAGTCAGACGATCAGACCGGATCGTAGCGGCGCACCTTGTAGGAGGAAGATACAGTGGCGAAACCACCACCCTTCTTGCCTCTGCCACCTAGTAGAGACAACAAAAAAAACACATGGCACGGACAGAGTTAACGGACACGTAAAACAATGGTGAGTTCAGCTCCGGTTAGACTTAATCAGCCAGCTCAAATCAAGGTAATCGCATGGCGAAAACAAAATTTATCTAAAAAAAAAATATTGTTACCGAGTCACCATTACGTATGCAAACAAGATTATTCTTGTGAATATATATGTAACAGATGACAACGAAAAGACTCAGGACACAAAATGTTCTTATTAAATACCTTGATTATGAGTTGACAAGATTTGAACGTTAGAATTAACATAGGAAGAGGACTCACTGAAGTACAAATGCCAGATATTATTTACTATTGTCAATAGCGTACGACCACAATATCATAAAACAAAATTTAAGTCTCGTATCAAAAAAAAAAAAAAACTACGAAATTCATACCAATCACTCTTCATTTACTGAACTCCACATTAGTACGTCACGTGTTCCGGTCAGCTTTTATAAACGTAAAATTAGACAGGGAATAGCTCTTTATTCTAGTCCCCAAACAGGGTAGGTTTTTAACTGAGGATAGATGCAGATTACATCTCCGAAACGTCATGTTTCTAACAAAATTAAGATAATGTCCAGAAAGTCTGCTGTTTTAACATAAATTATGTCTTATATGCTGTAATAAATGTTCTGCTTTGTGGTTTATTGACTGACGGTTGTACTTAAGTGGGATCCGTGAGCTTATTGGCTACGATAGCACATCATACTCCGATGACAGTACACAGTTTTAGGACAGAGAAAAGCGACAGTGTTTAGGTTAGGTTAGGAAAATTCCGAGCAGTGTCTCGTCCTGTCCGGAGCGGCGGTCACCGGCACTGGTAGGCAACAGTATTTACCCGGTACAAGGAAGATACGGTCTGGAACCCGGAACCCTTTGCTCTCTTGGCTCCTCCTAAATCACGGGAAGAACCAGTGTTCAAGTCGCCGCACATTTAAAGAGATTTTGGGGATAACTTACTTGTTAATATATAATATTTCTTTCGTAAAACTAGGTTACGTTGATGTCTTTTAAAATACAGCAGCTATAAGTCTGCAAACATAAAACATCAAAATGATTACATCCGCATTCTAACAATTGTTCAACAAATACAGCGAAATAAATAGCAGAATTTATTTTTCTTAATATGGATATGTTTTGTATTGAGTAACGTGGAGAAACCTGATCAAACCTACAAAAGTTAAAAGTGTGCCAAGACACGATTTTGCACTGTAAAGAAGAAATCACATACACCATGATTTATCAGGAGAAAATTATAGCAGAATGTTAAGAAATGTAAAGAAATCACATCGTGAAATGAATATTTTGACAAAAAAAAATAAGTGAGATGATAAAGTTGCGTCATATTGTGATAAATATATATTTGTTTAAATCTTGTCAGTCTAATCACAATAAAATTCCTATTAAATATTAAAATATTACTATAATTAACATTTAAATATTTAAAATATATTAAATGATGTTCTCTATTAGATTAGACTGACAAGATTTAAAAAAAATATAAAAATAGGTACTTTGAGAACAGTGAATTATGAAATATAATAAATTATATTACACATTGTATTGTGTACGTCAGGAGATTAAAATTTAATAAACATGTGAGTTGATGTAGAATTAAGAACGATAGGGAATGAAAAATGCAATAGCGAAAATGTAATTTCATTCTATGAGAAACGTCGGAAGACATTACTTGTTATGAGTGTCTTTTACATGTTGTAAAGTTGTTTATAATTGTACGCAAGGTTGACATGCTTTTATACGAAGGGAGGAGTTAGTATTCTAGGGCGTATTGTGTTGTAGATATCACGTATTCATAAATACTTTAAAAGATATTAATTAATCGTTATCACATTAAGGTACTGGTAGCACGTTAATTTTATATCAGATTGCATATGAAACCTTTATTAAACATCAGTTATCATGATTAACACAAAGACTCTGCTCTGAAAGTCGAAGTGTTGTAACTGAGTTCACGTAGCAGCGGCTAACTACTACGTGCGAGCTAAAATATCAAACAGTACGTGCCACAAATTTTCCATTTTACGAAATCCATCTTAAACATGACTATGTTGTTTTTCTGGGTTTCGACGCCGTGTAGAGTCGCAGTTGGATATCTATAAGTGTCTGTACACACGGCGTCGCAGCTAAGAAGAAAAACGTGAGAACCTAAAATCTCATACATTATAAATATAATTTAATTGTTTTAAAATGGCTTCACACCTGAAAATAACGTAATTCAATATGTTGAAATAATATAGCTGAAAATATCTGATCTTCAAATATATTATAGTAGATTTGTTTATAAAGAGGAAACGCAGTGATATTTTATAAACAACAAATGTGAACATCATTCACAAACAGAATTTTCAAAATGAAGCCAAGGTTTTTTTATTTTAACATTCGAGATTCATCGTATATTTAATGTGTAACAGTTTCTAAGAAGTCTTAAGATATTTTATTCCAGTCGTTCGGAAAGAAATATTTAAAAAGTAGAAATTCTTTAAATACGTTCCTCTACAACCTGTGGACGATTCTAAATCTAATTTAAAGTCGTAAATTTCGAGGATGAGCTTACCCTTGCCGCCGCCACCACTAGAATCGACAACAGCGCCAGACTGTCCAGGATGGTCGGCAAAGATCTCAACTAGCAGTTTGTTGCTGGCTTTCTTGAACTGATCAACCACAGTGTCGTTCAAGGGATCTTTGTTCTTCTCAAGCCATCCAGTGATGTTGTAGGACACCTGAATTGCAACAGTGGACTTTGAACTGCAACCAGCCCTTATAACGCCGTGGCCTTGACACCAATTTAAATTGTAAAACGTAATATTTATCTGTATAGCGTTCGGCGTCTATGACCAGACGAATTCTAGACTGACGCAACATTATTCAAAATTCAAGAACTGAGAGTCTCGGATAAAAAGGTGCTTTTTGAATACAGTTATGAGTACATGTAATTATTTTTTTGTTTTCATTTGTCCTTAAAATTCCGTAGATTTTGTATTAGACTCAATTTCTTCATCTATTTAATATTTCTAATTGTTCACATCTCTTGAAGCAAGCAATCGTGTACAAAAAAATAAATAAATTAATTTTGCATATTTTTACACAAGTCCAAGGGCATTTCTAGCACAATAAGTTTGATTTCTATCCTATGTTACTTCCTTAAGCTTTTATATTAAGCGCATATCAACATCCACATTTCATATAAAGTTCGGAAATAAACACTGAAAAGAAGCAGTGACCATTTTTAATTTTTAAAAGTTAATGAACCAGATAATGAACATTAGGATGTAGATAAAGACAGGTAATTTCTTCACTGGTTGAATGTCTATGAGCTTGTTAAAGATTCTGAAACGTAAAGTTTGTAAGTTGATATAATTGCGTCATATTGTGAATTAAAATTTAATTATTCGTGTTTTTTTTCGTCTAATCACAATTGTATATAAATAAAATTTATACATAAAATATTAAAATACAAATATGTAAATGATATTTTAATATCTTATGTATAAATTTTATTTATATACAATTGTGATTAGACGGAAAAAAAACACGAATAATTAAACGTAAAGTTTGTTAATTATTCTTCTGCTATGGCGCAACAGCCCGAAGTCGATTCTTGGACTCCTCCAATGTCGGAGGTTTCTTAAGTCTTTGAAGTGTGCATTTATAAGTAGTGAGTGACAAGCCCGCTGCCTAAAGTTTATTAATTGCGTTCTGTTAATCAGTACCAGTACTGACATTACTAATTAAAATAACTCCACAGTTGACAAACCCCGATGGACACATCGTCACAGTCACACCCTTAAATTATATAACCCATTTCCTATCGTCATAACGCACGTCCCTAAGATCGTCTTAGATGTTGCAATGGAGGGTTTTCTAGTTTTCCTTTAATGTCTGATCATTCTTAGCAATGTCTTCAAGCCGTCACGTGTTCTGTGAAAAGTTTCAAAGTAATACTAAATAAACAGTAAATCAGGAGATCTCAAATTTGAAGTGGAAATCACACGTCTTTTGTCCACCTGAGAACCCGGCCTTTGTGACGACCTTACCCTGCTTCCCTAATCACCCGTTACAAACACCCATGAGAAAGACTTAATTCAGAGATATATTTATTTTGTACAGTCTATACACAAACGTTTAAAGTTTATTGGTGTTGTAAAAATTATATAATATTAAAACATTTTATTGTGTAAAATATCATATTAGCGCTCTTAATCGTAAATAATGTAAAATCGTATTTACGATTAAGAGCGCTAATATAATATTTTACACAATAAAATGTTTTAATATTATATAATTTTTACAACACCAATAAACTTTAAACGTTTGTGTATAGACTGTACAAAATAAATATATTTAATCAAACACAAACATGACGCATATAAGATACAAATTAATTCAGAGAGTCAAGAAGACCACCAAAATTCGAGTACCTCCCCCACCACCAGGAAGTAAATAGCCGGATAGAAGGAGACATCGAGGAACGTCGCAAATTGGCGTCTCCTACTTACGTAATCATAAATTACTCACTTTAATATCCCGTAGTCAAAATATTATTTTGTTATGAACACTACGTATACAATTTTGAAGGTATTAATCTTCGCGATTATTTAAAATAATAAACTCACAGTGCCTGCGTAATGGCCGATGGCGAAGTGAGCGGCGGCTTGTCCAGGCTTTGGTGGTTTTGGCTTCTGGAAGTTGGGAGACTTGCCCAAGTGGTTGTTCATCAACTTCTCTTCAAAGGTCCTGTCAGTAGCCTTAGGGAACATAGACTCTTCCTCAAGGATTGACATGATACCCATAGGCTGTAAACGAGTGTGTTAGTATTAATGTTGTGAAGTAACGGTGATGTTTGTAATGGCAATTTAGCAATTTTTTCAAAATTTTGAAGCAAAATTTCCACTATAATTTTATCATCAACACATTTCTGTACGTGTTTGATATAATAATTTTAAATTTTAAATACAAATTGGAACAAAATGATTTATAAATTTAAAACTTATTAATAATTAATCACCATGAATTAAATTAGAGTACTTAAATCGGTAAGCTCAGATTATAGTTATATGTAAATTAAATATTGAGAACTCTAAAGTAGAGGTATTATAAATTAGCTACAAATAAATGTTCATTTACTTTAAATATAGGCCTACTCACTACTCAGCTTGTATAAGCGTATCAGCATATATGAAGTGAAGGGCAAAGGACTTGTAATATTCCACGAACTATATGATCAGTTCGGAATTCAAATTTTACGTAATACATGTCACTCCTTGTACCCAACACAACTACAAGCAGCCTAATAAGTTTATAACTAGCTTCTACTCTGGCACAGACGCAGTATTCTTACGATTCCTTAAAACGCCATTTAAAATGTGTTTGAAAGGCGAATTTATTATTAGTATACAAGGTCAAAGTATTTAATATTTTGAATAATTACAGCACCAGCAAGTATGTCACTGTGTATTGCAATGTTATGGGTGATATCATCTAGTCTAGTAAGTCGTTATAAACGTTTAGAATGAAAATATTGCATTATATCCGTGGTGAAATCCTAGTATTTCAATTCATCCAAACACTTAAAAGTAACATGTAATTTTATGATATATTTAAAAATACTTATAAGTATTTTATTATATAATTCTGAATATAATATATCAGGAATCTCCCACATAACTCTTGAGGAATATTTATCATAATTTCGATACGTATGTGACATTATTTAAATTTATATATAAATATTCTGAATCGTTTCGGATAAAACGTCTGTGCTGACTACACTAATTATTCTACGTTGTCTACAGTTATAAACGTATTTACGAAAGTTCGTATCTTAAAGCACTTACCGGTAATTAGAGCTGAAAATGGCTGACGTCCTCAAATATACTTACAACTAAGTAGCACAAATAGGCAGGTGACAGAGAGCACAGAAGTTAGCACAGAAAGAATTGGACAAGACACACATGATTTGAGAGTTAAGTAAGATTCAACAAAGAAAGTAAAAAAAGTGGGTATATCTGTTGGAACCAGAACATGGTCATATCCCAGAACTCTTAAATTTCTTGTTGGGTATCTAGTAATTAAACAAATAATTCATTATTTTACATGAAAGGTTTTGGTGATTAAATGGAACTAACACGACTACAAATCTCGGTTCTGATACAACATGGAATGTAGCGTAAAAACGAGAAACGCCAAGTAATGTTAAACAACAGATTATTCTGGTTATTCTTATAAAAATTATCACACAGCAAAAGCGCCATTTATCTACAGTACGTAAATTTTTGATGGAGACGCACATAAAATGTTAAAATGTTAAACTATTTTATAGCGCTGATAACTACTGATCCCAGTTAACTTAAACAAATTCTAAATTTTTAAGTTTTAAGCTAAAACAGATTAGTGTTCTTTTCCCCTATTCCAGTCTATTAAAACTAAAGCAACTGTAGAATCAGTTTAAAAATTTAAAAAAAAAATTTGGAAGTCTTGAGATTATTAATACAACACGTATGTTTCATTCCGTAATATCTTAGTATATAAATATCAAATATTAATACATTATACGATAAGAAAAAATAGTTATTTTACAGTTGCTCTATTCTACACGGTGAAAACAAAATTGTTTCGTACAATTTTTTTGTTTAAAAACATTTCAAAAATATATCAATATGTTTTTCGTACGATTTATTTAATTGTTTAATAACACATTAAAAAAAGCTTCGTGTTATTTAAGTTTTTAACAACGTGGTAAATAATACAGCTCAACAAAATGTTTTAACTGCTTCAGTACATATTAAGAACACATAACCACGTAACTATATACATCCTATAGAAGCGTATACATTAAGTAGTCAGTCGCGGACAGCCAACAAGATGTGATCCTCGAGCTTGGAGGCTGGCCAGGGGGTCAACAGCTCCTCACCTTAACATGTTACTAAATATTACACAGACTCGGACTTTGAAGGATTCTTTAGAACGACCCAAGCAACGGGAAAAGTACGTGAGAGACTTCGGGAGTGAGAAGTCTGGAAATTTGAAAACTGTATGAAGATAACGAAAGCTTTATCAGAATATTTTAAAGTAAGGGGCGAGAGGAATTTTGAAGCCGAAGACTGGGATGGATTAGGGCAGTAAACTTTGCCACATGAAGAAATCTGTCAAGACTAAAATGTTCCCATGTCCGTTATTTTGGTTGGCACGCCTGAAGGAAGAGACCAACCTGAAGAATATGCATAAATGAGAATATAATATTAAAATGGATCTTGTGGAAATAGTTAGGAGAGTGCTGATTGGACTTATCTGGCTCTGAATCGGGGTCATGGCGAGCTCTTATGAACACAGATATGAACCTTCGAGTTCCATAAAATGTGGGGTATCAAACTGAAAATTAAAACGAGGTTAATATTCTTGTTTGCGATGGAGGACGAGATAACTGTTGCTAATAATGTCTGCTGATTTTAAAAATGTCAAACGTTCATATATTTAATTATTATTTCTAAAGGAAATTTCTGGGTGGAAGTTCAGATTTCTCCACAAAATATTATACAGCGAACTGATATTTTCATTGACACGAAGATGACACTGTGTATTTTGTTCTGTACGATTATTAGCAATTGTACATACCAAAGAAGCCAACAAGAAGCCAAGCTGCTTCAGAATCAGTAACATTTCTTACCGAACACATCTGGTCACAAGGACGTTTCATTTGCCAGTACTATGGCTTGCAAAATCTACAACAGCCTGAGAAAAGCAGCTTAAATTAAAGAAAGGACAATAACGCAAATAGAAAAGTAATTAAGTTAGGTCTGCTTTTTGTTAAATACTTAAATGAAGAAGCCGGTAACGGCATGTGCATTTTATTGAAACCATAAATTATCGTTCACTGTGCAATCCGGACGGAACACGTTTCTAAACAAACCACTTCAAAACTTTCTGTATAAATGAGCTAATTTGTTTAAAAATCGGCGTCCTCTAACCGCGCACTTCTGGATAAATGTTTCAATGTAAATACACAACGATAAGTCCTTCAGAGTTGTTACAATGCCAAAAGTAAATGTTTCCATAACACTGAGCAATATAACTTTTCAGATCCTTAAAATTTGTAAATGATATTAATTTGTTATATGTCAATTTTCTATTATTTATAACTTATATGTCTGTAAACATCACAGTTAAACGGACAGTACTTTAGTTGCAACTAGGCAATATTTAAAAATTATAAACAATAAAATAAAACACTTGATCATATCAACTCAAATTATATGTAGCATATGTTAATAACAATTACCTTTATCAATTTTTTTCATTAGAGGAAAAAAAAATGTTAAAACCTGGCGAGTTTATATTATATATAATCGCCTTTTACTTTTCACGTAAATATAAATATATTAATTAATTATACTCAGGAGGAACAGAAGTTAAAATAACAAACTTTGCGTTATTATGTTTTTGCATGTATGTATAAGTTAATAATCAAACTTCTACCGTTTAACATTTTATTAGCATTGTAAACCAACAAAGTAAGAAACTTCTGTGAGATGGCGGCGAAAAGTTTGCTACAGAACCAAGAAATAATAATCGCATGTCCATAAATAGCGAAATCAAAATCTAGTGAGCTGCCGACTTACTAGCATCGATCTCTTACGATCATTACAGGCTGGTTGGATTCTGGTACCTTTTCAATAAGATTTATGGTGGGCTGTAGGTCCATACCGAAATCTACGAAGACCCAATCAATCCCCTCCCTCTCGTACTCTTCTTGTTCAAGTACAAACATGTGGTGATTGAAAAATTGCTGTAGTTTCTCGTTCGTGAAATTGATACACAGTTGGTTAAAACCGTTCGTCTGGACCACGTTACGAAAGGAACACACAAATGATGAAAGAATACAAGAAAATTACGTCACAAACACACACAAAAGTGTTACACTGACAGATATTGCAAGACCTCATCATCACAGAAGTTTGTTAGGAATGATAAAAATATTAAGTTCCTAAGTCCCTATCATTATAAATTATCAGTGAAAGCACTATATATTACACAATTTTAAATAAACGTAAACGTAAATTAAACACGAACACGGAAGTCAATGTGTAACGTGATATTAACAAGACATTTTTTCCTCGATTTTGTAATAGATAAACTATATTAATCTTTGAATTAAAAATCACAGTAGGACAACGCGTGTGATCATTTATTACGTACAAATTAGTTGCATAACCATTGCCTCTGTATTGGTGTTAAGAGATAAAAGAAATTTCTCTTTGACTGTCCATAAAATAACTGTCCCCTACCACTATAGGATCTCAGCTTAAATACGCACAGACAGATGGACGAAACATGCCCATAAAGTGTTCTTCTCTTACAGTGGACCATAAGAAACACTTGGGAGCTGAGAGACAAACAGCCAACAAAAGACTTTGAATTATACTTTTTATCGATCTAAGCCCCAATATTAATTTTAAGCGCATAGAATATGCACGTGTGATCTACATTCCCCTCGTTTCCTAGCAAAGTTCTGGATGATAAAATGTCTGCATTAATTCTATTAATAGGAAACATTACATAAAAATGGCGAGGCAGACAGATCAGGTATGACGAGAAAGTCTGAAATAACATAACAAACACAATGCAAGGCAACAAACAGAGCAGGCCAAATTATCATGTTCAAAATTGTCAAAATTCACACAGTCATATGTTTTTACCTGCCTCCATGGAGTGGGCAGCGGCTAGGGACCCATTCCATTTCTGAACCGCCACCACTCAAACACAAGTTAATTAATCACGGCAATAACAACAAAATTATCACAGACTAGCAAGAGACAGAGCGTTTCTACGAACATCTTTGCAGTTAATCTTTTAATAATTAGATCATAGATTTGTAATATGCCAAGATTACATGAGTTTAACCTTATAAAGAACAGAAGTGTTCTATTCCGTACTTAAAGATATGTGATACTGTACTGTAAATCGAGTTCACAGTGTTGTATAAGGACGTAGTTTATACAAATAATCGTATTTCTAAACAAATCTGAAAATAATATAAATAATGCATCGAACGAGGGAAATTATTTGAATTCTTTCAAGCAATTAGGAGGTTAAGTAGTTGTTTTCAAATTTTAAAACAACACAAACCGATGTTTACAAGTATTTATCAGCGAAAAAGTTTTGTTTTAATCAAGGTTATAAAAGTCAGACCTCATTCTTTCAATCAAATTATTTTGCAGCTAAAATAATCTATAATATTATTATCCAAATTCTTGCAAAACTAATATTCCGGGACTTTCACTTTTTTTACTTTGTCCGGAGATAGGGATTAGCTCTATCTAGTGGGCCCAACTGTGTAGGAACCTGAAGACGGAGATAGAGTCCCATCTCCGAAACGTCGTTTTACGTTTTATATTTACTAGACGATAGATAATATCCAAGAAAATTTTTATTCAATTAATATGGTGGGTTTTCAATTATGGACAATTTATTCTGTTGCACAGATGATGCACGTAATAGCAAAATGAAATATACGTCATGTATTTATTTATTTATTTATAAAGTATTTTCAGATGATAAATTACCGACACAAGTACACCTACTTTCGAGCTTCAAAGAATTCATTTGGGTAATTTATCATAATTAATGCTGTCTAATCACTGTTACTTTAAATTAATGTCTCTGGTTTTAAGAATCAGTATTCCTCAGATACAAAAAGACGTCACATAATTTGCCAGCGGAACGAATGAATTAAACAAAAGCATTATTATAGCACTGCTTTGAATGAACACCGTAGAAAGGCTCCGTCTGACTAATAGATGACTTTGGGACGAGCCACGATCCGAGGGACTCCCATCGTCGTCGACTACCTTCTCAATGAGTTCAATGCAAGCTTGAAGGTCCATGCCAAAATCAATGAAGGTCCAGTCGATCCCCTCTCGTTTGTACTCCTCCTGTTCCAGCACGAACATGTGATGGTTGAAGAATTGCTGAAGTTTCTCGTTGGTGAAGTTGATACACAGTTGCTCGAAGCCGTTGAACTGCGCGAAGGTGACGTAATGAGGGTGCAAAAGAGGTTAGAAGAGATCGGCAAACCCACGCGCACACACACACACACACCAGCATACATCTTATAGAAATTAAATTAATATTCCCCCTGTCAATTAAATAAAGGTTCACAAGAGGGTATAGAGAAACATCAATAGATGGTGCACACACGCACAAACAAACACCAAGACAAAAGAATAGATAAGAGCGCTGATGGAGAGAGAAAATTATCAAAGTCGTCAGCTGTCAACGTATATAGAGATCAATCTCGGCCGAAAAATGTTTCTGATATGTAACTAAATTTTAATTATCTGTAAGTTTTTAAAATTAATTTCGTTGTGTACTTTTATGCTAACGAGTCTCCTACTTAGGAAATCAGATTTTTTTCTAATATCTTTTTCGTTGCTAGACGAATTTGTATTCATATCCCTCTAACAGCACTCCAGTAATTAGCAAGGATTCTTGTGTCGGTAAAAAGAAAAAAAAACAGCCCCTCGTGTTCCTGCTAGGGGGTGACTTTCACAACACTGAAAAACAATCACAGTAAATTAAATGAAGGCAGAGAAAATCATCACAATCAGAATCATTCATGTGGATGCAGCAGGCTTGAAGTCAAACCTGGACCTCAGCTGTGGTAAGTTCTCCGTTTATTGGTGTAAAAGGTGGGGAACAAACTTGGGTTACCTTCTCAATGAGTTCAATGCAAGCCAGCAAATCCATTCCAAAATCAATGAAAGCCCATTCGATTCCCTCCTTCTTGTACTCTTCTTGTTCAAGCACAAACATGTGATGGTTGAAGAATTGTTGAAGTTTCTCATTGGTGAAGTTGATACACAGCTGCTCGAAGCCGTTGAACTACATACCCAAATCAATTCAACGGGGTAACATAAAGGGTAAGGACGATGCATTAGTTGAAGTTGCAGACAGAGTAATTGGCGAGTTATGGAGGAGAACTCAGACAGTGTGTGTGTGGGGGGGGGGTATCAATACAGGTAATGCACAAAAACCAAACTAATAAAATGACAAATGTAACAGGTTTCAGTCCACAACGGACTAAAATATACAAGACATTGTAAACTGCGTTCCAGATGCTTTTATAATCGTGCAGGTTCAGACGTCTGTTGTATTTATGATGTGCGTTGAACAACTCGTGCTGGGGGGGAAAAATAATTCCATTAACTACGATAGGTAGGTTTAAACCATGGGACATTCTCCAATGCAAATATCATCTCCTTCTGCTAAATACGACAAAAGACGAACGTCAAAATTACACATGAATTGGTGACACTCTACGATTTTAAGGAGTCAATAACATAGGCCAACATGCTCAACTAAGGAAAGCAAGCAGAGAAGAAAGCTGTCGCCCCTACCTTATTAGCACTGATGCTGCATTTGCGAAGCGCTTTATTAGATATTATCTAAACTACCTGGCTTGTTCCAGATTTAACAAATATATATTCGACACAGAAAATCAAATATGAGAATAGAGGTTTGGAAAGAAACATCTGTGCCTCAATTTTAGGCAAAGAACACTTTAAAGTGACTCCGAAAATTACAAAATTAAAATTTAAGATGAAACAAGACACGCTATTTTCAGGATAAATATATATTGTTAAATTCTGTGTTACAGCATTAAAGCTAAGTGTATCAGCATTGGGATTTTACGCCCAAGCAATCTACTGCGTAGTCTACCTTCTCAATGAGATCAATGCAAGCCAGCAAATCCATGCCAAAGTCAATAAAATCCCAGTTTATTCCCTCCTTCTTGTATTCTTCTTGTTCCAGCACAAACATGTGATGGTTGAAGAATTGTTGAAGTTTCTCATTGGTGAAGTTGATACACAGCTGCTCGAAGCCGTTGTACTAAGGTTTTATTTCACCATTTGCAAAGGGAAATCAGTGGTTGCAAATTAGTTTATGGCAGATGTGTTTGTGCATATTAACAGGAATCAGCATCCAAGCCAGAAAATGTACGAACAAGCGTATAAATAACACAAACTTAAAATAAATGCAAAAAAGTAAATGTTTAAAAAATTAAATGAATCACAAACATGAAAATAAATGTAAAGTCATTCCGTAGTCTTCCAGTGTGCAGTGTAAACGTTAGCTCAGAAGCAGGAGAATCCAATCAGAAGAAAATTAAAGAACGTAAAATAAGAGAACACAAAGCATAAAATAAAGTAAATTAAACAAATTAAACGCCACATACATAAATATCAATCATAAATAAAAATAAAAAATCAAATAAACAGTTAAAACATGCTTATAAATTTTCAGCTTTCAAAATAAGTAATATTAGATGGATGAAATTTTATACAGCAAAATCATTTAGAAACGGGAGTCAGGAACTTCAATCATAAATGACCACTCTAGTCAGTCACAAGCGTTGGTAGATCACCATTCTGGAAGAACTGCTCATCCTGAAGAAAGAATCCTCTAGAAGTTATGTATTAAATTTATCTCGTGCAGTCAGTGTACCAACTTATGTTAGAACTGCATGCGTTCGAAACACTTCCTACCTTCGTTCTACATAGCAGACGTTCAAGAAGCCAACTATTAACTAAATTACACTATACAAACAACCAGGGCCTTGTAAGAGTACAACATGCTTGCATCTCAATAAAATCTTCTCGGGCGATCAACTGCGTCAGATGGTTAAAAGAAGAAACTAACGTTTCAGGGACCATCATCAGGGTTCAGATGTTGACATCCTCTTTTAACCAATTGATGCGGCTGATAGCCCGAGAAGATTTTATCGAGTTACAACATTTTTGGCAACAACCACCTTCAATTCTGAAAGCAGTTGTCTTTGTTCTGCTCTAAGGCAAACATGTATACAGTTCAAAGACCACGGAATAACAACTGAATTATACAATTATTAATAATGGGTATTGAATAGAATACTGTTATCCTGGGGATCACTAAGGAATGGTTTTTATGCTGGTGGATATGAATGTTTTTCGTATACAAAGAAATGTTCTTAGGTTAACATATAGCCAGCAGACCTTAATTTCTCAAGGCTACTACTCTAATCTACCTTCTCAATGAGATCAATGCAAGCCAGCAAATCCATGCCAAAATCAATGAAAGCCCAATTGATTCCCTCCTTCTTGTACTCTTCTTGTTCCAGCACAAACATGTGATGGTTGAAGAATTGTTGAAGTTTCTCATTGGTGAAGTTGATACACAGCTGCTCGAAGCCGTTGAACTACAACATCACTTTGTGTTATTTACGTATCTACAGCACAAATGCGTTATGTTACGAGAAAGCTATGCCTACTGCAAAGCGTGAAGCATGCTGTGAATCCTACAGAATTTGTTTGTTAATATTCTTCACGTCTACATGGCCTCATTTTAAATTTACAAATGTAAACTAAGGGAAAAGTGTATTACGGAATGTTGGGTATAAATAGAATAATTATAAAGATATCCGTCTTCTGGGTTGTTGCGCTGTGTAGTCTAGTCGATGTTTACCAACGTTTCAGAGGTCATACTGCCTGCGTCATCAGAGTATGAAGATTTCTGTCTTCTGGGTTGTTGCGCCGTGTAGTCTGGTCGATGTTAACCAACGTTTCAGAGGTCATACTGCCTCCGTCATCAGGGTGATGACGGAGGCAGTATGACCTCTGAAACGTTGGTTAACATCGACCAGACTACACAGCGCAACAACCCAGAAGACGGATATCTTCATACTCACCGCTGTGAGAACCTCAAGTCTTACACAGAATAATTATAAGTTGCTCAAAGCATATTTCAGAATTTTCTCTATGTTTTGATCATATGCAGTTTGTTATACTATTTTCTATGAAATAATATGTTTGGCCTATACCTGTAATTCTAAACGAACTTGCGAGTTATTATAATTTGAAATTGTGGAATGTAAATTTTATATGCATATAATACAACCATTTACGTTTGGGTTGTAAGTTTTCAGTTAACCTACAAACGAAGAAAAGTTAGTCCAATCTTATTTATGATAGTATAGCAATCTACCCAAGCAACAAAACACCTTTCCCATTTTTTTGGGTTCTTTATGTAACTACAGATACAAAAAGACGTAGAATTAGCCCAGAACACATTAGAAACAAACTACGTGTGTTGGCAAAAATAGATACTGTACTATAGGCCTAAATCAAGTAGTACATTTTGAAACACGAATTGAAAGTGACTTATAGTAAATTATTAAATAAATCTGAAAATAAGTGCATTCTCATTCAGTTTTCTCAGCATCCATATTCTTTTGTTACTGAAAATAAATATATAATTTATTTTTATCATTACAGAAGCCGAGAAAAGTTTAACCAAGTGTCGTATACGACAATAAAATACTAAATTTAGTTTGATTATGTAATGCTTATAAAGGGATCCAGATTTATGATGAAATGAATACAGATGTGACAAACCTGACTGAGATAAATTCGATTACTCATTACTTATACACATAATATATGCAATAATATTTCAGATAAATTATTGAAGATACATCTAATATGGGAATGTGGTACATTTCACCGGCTCTCTAAAAGTATAAAAAACAATTATCACTTCAATAAATAAAAGTCTGCAAGTAGAAACACCATGTCGAAACTGAAGCTTCCTAGAAAAATAAATTGTAGAACTCGATGTTTCTGTGACATATATACGTTCAACATGCAAATACCTGCCAATCTACTGCAACTCCATTTCCTTAAGAATTAGATGAATCATGCATTCATTTTGTGTATGATAAGATTATTTTTAAAACACGTTATAAATAGGTAGTGACTATATCAAATTCTAATATTTTTTTGGTTTTTGCCATCTTTCAAAATTGATGTATAAAAGAAATAATTAAGTACTGTTTACACTTACATTCAAAGGCATGTAATTTAAAAACCAAGTTACATCTGTTTAATTCTGAAATATTGAACTACAAAGAGAATATATTTAGACTACTACTTTAAATTGCTGTAGTTTACTGTAATTGGAATTCCACTTTGAAAGTTAATATCATTATTAAATATGCTTTCCTACATTAATAACTTACGTCGAAGATCTCGAAACCGGCAATATCCAGTACACCGATGAAGTGCTGTCTCTTCTGCTTTGTGTCCAGAGTCTCGTTACACTTCTTTACCAACCATTTGAACACCCGATCGAACATACCCTTGGACATGGCACCCACAGAATACGCGACCTAAAATATTAAATTAATATATAATTTTAAGTCATTTTAAAAAATTCTAAGCAATTTTAAGATCTCGAAGTAATATTCTTCTTGAGATATAATTCACTTATTATTTAGGGTTTGCTTTGAAGCATAAACCTATGGTTAACAGAAAGTTTTAGATTTCGGGCTGTCACGGAAGTTTAATGACGAGTGGATCCCTTTTCTGGCCCATGAAGGTACAGAATTCATCGCTTGTGAATCGAAAAATGCACCACTTAGAAATGAACAGTACGAGTTACATCACGACCCGTATTTTTTTGAAGATAAATAAGAATTGTGTCTAAGAGAACAGAAAATATTCCGTCCACATTGATTGTATTTTCAGTTGTTTAGTTAGAAGAATTTCTTTTATTTTATTATTTTAAGTGATCTAAGATGATAGTTTTTATAGTCTAAGTCCATTAATTGATATCACGAACTAATAATAAATGTTGGAGACTATCTGATGGTATGTAAAACTTAATTACTAAGACATTTCTTCATTAAATCGTTCAGGAACTTCTTTTTAAAATCATAAAAAAAAAAAAATTTTGACTTCCAGTGTACAAATAATATAGGCTACTTCTTGACGGAAATTATCATTTTGAGAAAGGATTTGATGGGACAGGTAACTCCAAGGGCAGGGCTTGAATCACTTCCCTTACCTGGTCCGAAATAAACGAACCGAAACTCGAACATCATCCGTAGTTACATTACCAACAGAATGTTATAGTCTTGTTATAAAGAACTCTAAATATAAGCCTATAAGTATTGAGGTAAACCTGAAGGTTTATGCGTGCTACAGTATACACGGACGATGCACAGTGTCCAGAATAAAAGTCATGGCTTACTACAAGGATACATAGATTTTTTTCGATTATAAATGAACCCTGTCTCTTCAAAATCAAAGTATGTAAGATACCTTAGTTTTTAAAGCTATTCGTTTATTATACAGTATACTATCATTGGTGAATTCGTATTAAATGATAAATATTAAGCTCTATTTTGTGTTTTTTCCCCAACATTCAATGGTTTAATAATTTCGTAGCGGAGGATGAAATGCTCACCTGATCCTTGTTCCTACCCTGGGTCACAAATTCGTTGCCGACCTTTATCCTGGGCTTCAGGAAGTTCTTGTAAAGTTCCTCAACTTCTGTTCCCAGAAGCTTAGCTACACGTGCTCCTTCCTGTAGGTCACAAAGAGCACAGATTACTGACCGTTAGAACCAGGTAATAACAAACTCATGTACACAAATACACATATACGTTGAGTGCATACTCTTACATACATATAAAATATAAAAGCATATATCACGTAATTTTAAATGTAGGACTAAGAAGTGATAAATATGAGGAATGCATAAAAATTAAAGAATGATCTTCATATTATATTTGCAAGGTCAAAGTGACACAGTCCGGTCGAGATATCACAGGCCACCGGTATCGATAAAATATCCGACTACCTCTTACGTCATCATAACCTCTTTCTTTACAGAGGCTTCTGCCCTACACTTAGCGGACTCAGAAGCTTCTACTGATTCCGTATGCGTGCACGTAACAAATAATGTTAACCAACGTTTCAGAGGTCATACTGCCTCCGTCATCAGAGTATGAAGATTTCTGTCTTCTGGGTTGTTGCGCGGTGTAGTCTGGTCGATGTTAACCAACGTTTCAGAGGTCATACTGCCTCCGTCATCAGAGTATGAAGATTTCTGTCTTCTGGGTTGTTGCGCTGTGTAGTTTGGTCGATGTTAACCAACGTTTCAGAGGTCATGCTGCCTCCGTCATCAGAGTATGAAGATTTCTGTCTTCTGGGTTCATGCGCTGTGTAGTCTGGTCGATGTTAAGCAACGTTTCAGAGGTCATACTGCCTCCGTCATCAGAGTATGAAGATTTCTGTCTTCTGGGTTGTTGCGCTGTGTAGTCTGGTCGATGTTAACCAACGTTTCAGAGGCCATACTGCCTCCATCATCAGAGTATGAAGATTTCTGTCTTCTGGGTTGTTGCGCTGTGTAGTCTGGTCGATGTTAACCAACGTTTCAGAGGCCATACTGCCTCCGTCATCAGAGTATGAAGATTTCTGCCTTCTGGGTTGTTGCGCTGTGTAGTCTGGTCGATGTTAACCAACGTTTCAGAGGTCTGACCGACGTTGGTAAACATCTACCATACTACACAGCACAACCCTGCAGAAGACAGAACTCTTCAATTTTAAAAGTTCATTTCGCGTGATATTCTGAAGTGAAATTAAAGACTGGTTGTTGGAGGGGGTCCTCGATGACTTACCTCTGTACCATCAGCCTCGGCTTGTTCTTCTCGACCCCTCTGCTTGAACTTCATGCCACCCATGTGCATTACAGAGGCAGTGATCTTGTACACGTTATCCTTCTCTTCTTGGGTGAAACCCAGCACATCAAAGGCTTGCTACATGAATAAAAGTTTGCATTACAAAAGGGACATGTTTGTTCCTGACAATTTTTAGAATATACAAGCTGTCCCAAAAACATGTAAGCACACATTCAACAAATTAAATATATTTTAATAAACTTAACCATTAATACGTCATCATTAGTACTTGATAAAACAGCAAATCTAGTGTAGTTGACTGACAAGCGGCCATCAAAATGTCCGTTGTATTTATATCTTTTTGGGACATTCTGTATTAGGAAATCTTTCCCACAATATTTATTATGTTAATTGATAATTTTCTTTGGAATAAAATTGAATATTTTTATTTAAAGAAATTTAAATAAATTTGTAAGAGTTACCACCTAGTAAAAACAAGCTGAAAGCTATTTGATTATATTATATACAATTATTTACAATGAGTGTTGATACATTAAGTGAAGAAAGAAATCTGTACATAAAAATTGCAGCAACATTTACAGCCCAGCAGCTTAGTCAGAACACACACACACAAGCTACCTAAGCATAATCACTGTGTGATTCATTCGTAGTTTATTGAACAATGCTTTTTCAACTGCTTAAGTTATGTAGCGTTCAATGATAAGATTATTGGTAAATAACGAACAAGACATAATTTGGAAAAAAAAAAATATGTCGTGCCCTACTTTAAAGTACTCTAGCGACATTTTCTGGCTTCCTGGAAGAAAACCATAACACCCATTCTAACTGAATAGAAGTAACAATGTTTTGGTGAATATTAAGCATGTTGCTGTATTAATACGTCATAGCATGAAATTAAACTTTAATATAATTTACTCACAGAATTTTTAAAGAATACCAAGCACAGAAGTAGAGTGGGCTCAAAACATAAATTGATGGCAGTGACAAATCTTTCGTCTTCAAATATCATAGAATATATGAATGTATTACTAATTTATTTATCTAATCACTGCTCGTAATAACTGTTTAAAAAATATTTAGGAAATTTTTCACAAAAAATAAATATATTTAGTATAAACAGATCAACTTGCCATGCATTAGCACATTATTTGTATGTCTCAGCCCAGAACACAACGTGGACTTAGGAAACAACTTATAGATATTAAATTCGAAAGTAAAATGCAATGAAATCAGCCTTAAGGACTTTCACGTAGAGGAAAAATTATTTATAATCTGACGTTTTAATTTTCTTTGAAGTTTATAGAATTTTAACAGGATAAAAACAGGAGACTATGGTGAAGACAAAGTAATAGTATCATTACTCTAACATTATAACTAATCCTATAATATTTAAATTCGTTTAATAAAGTGTCTGCCAACAGCAGGAAGGCATTGACAGGCAAACACTAAAAAATACATAAAACATAATAATTAGATAATATAAATTATGAGAAAGGTAAAGTTAAGAGGTTATTTACAGTAGATTCAGATGGAATATTATATAAAATGTAAAAATTATCAGTCGTGAGAATCCCTCGGTTTTACTTACGTCAGTCAATTGTAATTCTTCGCCATCGTCAACGTTTGGAATGGTGATTTTACCCTGAGACACGTTGTAGTAGTCATAGATGTTTTCGGACAACATACATTTGTCTGCGAGACAGACAAGCAGATAGCTCAGCAAGCGCCCAGCTCGTGCAAAGGTGCTCTCGGAAGGGGGAAAGGATTTTGACGTGGTCGGTAACATCGGAAGGTCCTTTTGTTTACGGAAAATGGAAGCTTCGAATACTCGAGATTTCAGTGTTAGATTGAGTTTTATGAATTCACTACACAAGTTCATTCAAGATGGAGTCGACTCTTAAGTAATCTGTGAGATTTTTAGCAACAGATAAAGAAGGAATATTAAATGTGATTGGAAGATTTGTCTTAAAGTTATGAATTTTAATCTGTATAAGAATGCAGATTTGTATGAAAGGCAGGGAAATCTTACTTACATATGTAATAAAGAATATTTAGATTTCACAGTCCTTTAATTATTTTGTTTAGTGATAAAAATATTAAAGTTATTTTGATTTGATTTTAATAAAATAATTATCTAAAAATTATAATTCAACTCTCAGAAACAAGTTTACTTAGATTTTGTATTTATCTAATTATCCTGCAATGTTCTGTTCAAAGCAAATATTGTCTGTAAGTTTTTTTTATAATTTTTAGGTCGTTCATAAATATTGCATTGTGTTTGAGGGAGTATCAGTGACAAATGGAATACGGGGACAGGAGTTGGGTTACTGGTGTCTGATCGTTAGGAATGTGAAATGCAGATCAGGCGTTAGGCGTTATGGCAACATGTAATATATACACGTAATACATAAGCACAGCAATTATTAATTATACAGCGAAGGCAGCAATATTAGGTATATTTTAAGTTAATTAGAATAAATATAAGCGTACTGTCCTATATAAAGAAGTCATTGAAAATTCATTTCTCCTTTACATATTTTGGTGTATAGACTCACAGGTTTGTTACTATGATTAATTCTGAGGAAATTTATATAGAATAAAATCTCTAGATCAATACGTATCCGAAGTAATAAGGCTCATCTTATATATCAGATACGGAAATCAAGTAAAATTGTTTTGTCCATTTTAGAAAATAATACTCCCATCTGGCCGTGCTGTAGAAACTATTGTTATTAACATATTTATATAATCTTTCGAATAAAAACAAATTTAAATATCAAAGTATAGTGGTCAGGATGGTGACAGATTTGTTTTAAAAATAGTCAAATATTTATGACTATGTTGATAATGATTGCCACTTAAAAATTGTAGTAAAATGAGAAAGTTAATCACACACGAATGCCACTGGATCAGCGCATTCAATATATCAGTGACTCTATTTATATAGGAAAGTAGTGTGTTACATTTTGCTTCGCGTTCTTAAGTATATTTGTACAAGATTAAGAATATCCAACAGAAATGGATACAATATAGTCTTAACTCCTGTACATTTTATGCACCTGATAGCATATAATTCCACCCATAATTATCTGTTAAATACAGGACAAACTTGGTGTTTGAAAATTCTTTAATAAGGAGATAAGGAGGACAATTATTTAAATAAGAACAATAATAGGCAATTGTTTTAGTTCAAGGATAAAGACGTTGAAATTAACCCTCTTCGCCGAAAGAGCGAAAAGTAATATCATATTAATTCCGTAAGAAGTTGGAAGGTTAGTTTTGTCAATGTCAATTCATCATAATGAGACGACATAATAACTGAGCATCAAAAGATGAATAATGTCTTTAGTGATTGGCTTATAAGGGTGGGAGGTTTTTCGAATTTATAACTTAACAAGACATTTTCCTAGAAAATGAATTATTTTGGTTCGACGGGACAAGTCTGTTACTTCACTAGACCACTGAACAAACATCTTCAGATTTATTTTCGAGATCTTATAAAACGGGATGTAGTTTACATCTGAAACAGACAGTAAGTCTTAAGACTATCTAGACCTAATAAATAATCAAATTTAAATTATTTAGTTTTTATTAATTTTGATATAACCCACAAGAAATATATTTTTAAATACAACAATTTTCTCAGTAAGTAAAAATAGAACTTACATAATACTACGAAATGTAATTTTGGTTGGTTATGCTTTTACATTTATGTTGTCTCTACAGTGATCCCAGTCAGGTTATTTTATTGTCGATATAGAAATATAATTAATTAGTTATAAGCTACGGTAAGCCTATCTAGAGATAATATATGAGTGGAATTCTCATTACGTATATTTAAATTCGACATTACACTGAAATCACTCACAACAGTAAGCGTTAAAGAAACATTTATTGGAAATCAAGTTAAATGCTCCTCAAGTAATTAGTAGTATTAAAATTAAAATCAAATCAAGAATCTGGGCATACTATAAGATAAACTTTGTTCATAAGTTACAATTCCGAAACGTACAGACCCTCTAACAAACAAGAAAGAGTGTCTGTATGTAGTCGTTCTTATGACAAAGTGTATCCTTTATAATATTGCCTATGTTAACGTGGCAAAGCATAATACAATACAGCCTCATTAAAATTTACCAAAATTGAAATCTTTACAGCATATCATAGTTCAAGGTTGATAAAATTTAGTAAAGAATGCCACAGCAGTGTGCATTGTTCTATGCTTGGCCTCAGAAATTTCACGAAGCTTAAGCAAAATTATGTAAATATTTTAAAACGTTCGAGAGAGAGAGAGCAGAGATCACTAGACAACAATGCAAAATATAATTTCCCTTTTATGTCCATGATGTTGAAAAAACTTTCACTCATTATGCTAGGAAAATAAATATTGTCACAATTATTTACAAGGGTGTCGATTTACTTTTAAACGCTCTACAGATCAGTACGTTAAATAACGGTATATCTTAATAATGATAAAATTCTAATAAATACCTCAAGATTATAGTTTTAAGATTCAATCTCTCCTTAGAATATTAACACTTTTCAAGTAAATGCAATTCGGCTTCTCGACCAAAATCGGATTTATTTGAAAGTTAGTTATAATTAACAGTGACACAAGACACGATATCAAGTACTCAAACTATCTACCAAGGTAACCCAAATTTAATCTTTTTCGACCCATGCCCTATTACAGTCTGGCGCAGTTAAGCCTTTAAACAGATTTTAAGGCTGCTGAATAGCATTGCATTCAGAAACACCTTCATGTTAAACTGTTGTTCACTAATTTTTAAGTCCAAAGGGAGTAGCATTTTATGCAAATCTAGTCAAATTCTTTAAACATATATTTAGCAGGAAAATATATTTCACATTGTGAAACAAGCAAAATAAAAATATATTGTAAATAACATAGACATAAAGCACGAGAAAGCTGCGAATACAAAAACATTGATTAAAGCGAAACAATACATAGACAAAGGCACTTCAGACTTGGCGAAGCTCAGCTGCGAGATCAGAAACGACGTGATGATGTCATAGGCGTCAGTCCGGCGTCAAAAGTCAGGTTGTCTCCATGCAAACTAGACTAAGTACTGATGCATGCTTACAATCATAACTATCACGACTAGCAACAGCGAAGGAACATTCTGAAAATTCTTTGAAATCTTTCACGTAGGCCTAGTATTTGTATTTTCGACACTTCTTAGAATTTCAAAATTTTAATTTTCTACAGATCTCTTTATATTTTATCAGATAATTGAAGCTCAATATATATGCCTAAGTAAAATAAACGTATATATATGTATAACACCCCACAGTTTATAAAATTAAAATTATTAAACACAGTAATTAACCAAGGAATCATGATTATATACGAAATGTGGTAAAAGGAAATGAATTATATTTACTTTAAAAATGATGATAGGGGTAGAGAATTCGCAAAAGCGATGCTAGAATTTCACTTTTATCAACTCTTGAATCATCAGCTGAGATTATATAAAGAATAATCTTAGATGAGAAGTCAACGATAATGATTAAGATATTTAAAGAATGGTTATGGATTACGCAGGGCACTGGACAATAATCATTACAAGTAGGGAATAAGATCCCAGTCGAGATTCAAACGGGATATTTCGCTAATACCAAATCTACAATCACAAAATTAAATTTAATTATATGTGGAGAGCTATAAGTGGATATGTAAAATACAGGCTAAGTACTTTATCCAGAATTCAAATAATGACATAAACATCGAGCAACAATATCTGAATAAATACAAATTTCTTTTGAAATTACACGGAAATAAACATCGGCTAATGTTCAACCCCGTTTCGAAATTTAAAAGAACAAATATCAAAAGGAACATAAAACAAGTTAGACATTGCGACTGTTTGCCAATTATTTGTAAACTCAAAATGCTTACACTCTTATGATTATTATATTTTTGTTTCAATACATAATCCACGTACTTGGTCGTCAATATTTTAAGTGTGTGTTATGAACTAAATTCAATTATTCAATTGAATACGCAAAATTAATTCTGTCATATGTCTTGAATTTTAATATACACATAATTTTAATTAATTGTTCAAGAGTTTATTTTATATTGTGGAGAGGAGGGTTACAAATCAGTAGATAATGCAATAACAATTTAACATACACTCAGGTTTAAATCAACAGACCACACATAGGAACACAGCACACAACATAAAATGACAAGAGTGAAATTGTAGTTAATTGCGTTGATATTTATATATAGAATATAGCAAAAAGTCCTCTATGAACTGTCAATTTCGTATCATAAATATTACGTCGTGTACCACAGCGTACGCTATTAGAAATTATTCTGTAGCATTAAGTAAGAATGGAGGACACAAATTTCTAAAATTGAATGATATGAATCTCGTATTTTACTTGTACTAGTAAAATATTATATAGTTAAAATATTTTATGACTAGGCAAACATACATAATCAAATTACGTACAGGATAAACAATGATCCACAACCACATTTATTAAATTTATAATAAAAATATCTAAATATTTAATTCATTAAAAAAACTTTAACACTAGCATTTGTTAAAATATGAATAACAAAAGCATACCGGCAAGCAAGCGCCTTTGATTATAATTCAATTTCAATCACAGACGAACTCACGGGACAAGCTCACTTCAGCTACGTACAAGTGCAAAAGCGAACGGCGTGTATCACCCGGAGAGCGCACAAGAACTTACGCGCGAGACGGAAACGGTTGCACGTCGCCCGAGCTGTGACACGTAAAGCATCTACACCAATTATTTATTTACAGCTAAAACAAAGGCAGAGGAAGAAGGCAAACGCTCAGCGTCGCACAAGCGACAACTTACATCCGTGATGCTCATTTCCTCTCCATCGCTTAAGCCGGCAATCTCCGTCTTCCCCTGAGACACGAAGTAATAGTCGTGGATGTTGTTGGAAAGGAGGCAATTCTCTGTACAGGAGTAAGACAGGTGACAGAATCGTTCAGTCTAAACACGACCTGCCTTTGGTTTACACATAAACAGAAGCAAGGCTCATCATCGGGAGGTCCTTCCATCCCAAGATTGTAAGGGAAAATTAACGATGTACAATACGCGAGATGTATTTCACTGCAATTAATTTTTCTTGCTAAGCCCATATGTTTTATTTAAAATATTTATTTTCAAATTATTATAGAATTATATTGATTGCATAATCGAAAACTTCAACAGTTAACATGTTTTAAAGATTAACCGTAGGATCTTATAATAATCCCATTTGTAGTATTTGTTTTTAACTAATTTTTATCCAGTGTTATCCTGCTTTCAATAATCTTCCATGACTATTATACAAATTGATAAGATTTTATAATATTCGAGGCTTTAACTCCAGAAACTGAGCCTAGAATAGTGAGAAACAGGATCATTATAAAGAAAGTTTAACGGATTCCCTGGAATCCTGCTGGAAATAAATTTGTTAAATTAAAATAAATAATAGCAGAATATCCACCTAACGTATTGTACATCGCACATAAAAGTCCTGGCTCAAAGTCACATATTCGAAGCCAGAACGAGAATTAATAAATACAACAAGTTCAAAGTACTGGGTTGGGCTGTCTCCATTTCCCACCTGAATACTGCCAATATCAAAACAATCATGACGCACACAGTGTTTCTACTTCTAAACTACGGAATTCATCTTGCTGTCACACCGAGCTGTAACCACACCGGCCACTTACATCAGTCAACATCCCTTCTTCACCGTCATCCAAATTAGGGATCGTGGTCTTGCCCTGGGATACGTAATAATAGTCGTGGATGTCGTTGGATAGTGCGCACATTTCTGTTGGGGTTTGGAACAACAGTGGTTAAAAAGGGGGGGTACATGTACCGTGCCAAGGATATAAAACCAAAATCAGTTGGGTTGTCTCCAGTTCCCACCTGGGATGAAATTACTCATGTGCAGGACAATGAAGAAAACGAGTCTTAGTAAGGGAAAAACACATTTGCATCTTACCAGGACGACAAAAATGACAATTTTGGTCTATTTATATAGGAACGTAAAGATAACTACACGAGCACGACACGAGCACGACACGACACGAGCACGACATGAGCACGACACGAGCCCTTGCCGATTTTTCAGAAAATATTATTCAACGTTTTTCGATGGAACTGTTTAGGAAAAATATCGTTGGAGACGTAAGTTGGGCGAGACTCTTTCGTGGAACGGACGAGCTTAGGAGTCAATATAAACAGTTCCATTGAAAAACGTTGAATAATATTTTCTGAAAAATCGGCAACGGCTCGTGTCGTCATCTTTACGTTCCCCTATAAATAGACCCTAATTTCAAGTTTTGCAGTTACTCTAAGACCTCAGTTTAAAGGTCATTGAATATGGAATAATTTTATTTCAGTCAATATCGATGCCTTAAAGTATGCAAATGAGTTAACTATGTTTATATTATGTGGATGCATGTAGAATGTTACGATGTGGGGGCATTCACAGACTCCACCAAGATGTCCATACCTATGTGGAAGATGAAATGAATTATAAGAATCCATCTACAGGAGAACGTGCAGGGGGGCTACTTCAGAATGTACAAAAACCAGAGAAGGAAACTCGGCACCAGGTTTTAAAAATAAAAAATCCGAGTAGGGAAGTCTCCTATTCCCACCTGATCAACTACACAAGACAAGCCACTATAGGATTCATACAAAGGTCACTGACGTCAATACTTCTAAATGAGAAGGTTAACTAGTCTCCCCATCAGAAGACTCAACCGTTCCTGACCGGTCAACCACGGGGTCCACCGGCCAACTTACATCAGTCAACTGCAATTCTTCGCCGTCATCCACATTTGGGATCGTGGTCTTGCCCTGAGACACGTAATGGTACTCGTATATGTCGTTGCTCAAAGAACACATATCTGTTGAAGTTGGGAAGAAATATCATCAAAGCGGCAAAACTGATTTACGGTCTCCTCAACACTTAACATTCTCCTACAAAACAGATTATGGGAGTCCTTCAAGCAGAATTTTCTTACATCCACTGAGACTAATTATTATTGGATTGGGGTTGTAAATATTGTCCATTTAATGCATTGTACATATATTTATGACTTAATTACTGGTCTGTTATTGTCTGTGTTTGGCCGTCGAACCACTGAAGATCACTGCACTCTGCATTCCTGCAAGATTTATTCTCTAAAACACAATTTATATTAATATGGCAGGTATAATAGTTTAAAATGTGCGTCTTAGTAACCACTTTACCCTTGTACCTGAAATTATTCAAGTACTATTTATTTAAGAACCTGAAAATAATTCCTTAAAACTTCAAGATGCTGAAAGTTTACCCACGAATCTTTACGAAAGGCAATATTAAAATAAATTAAACTTATCACATATTACAGTTTTAATAAGTGACTATAATTTTACGGCTGGAAGGCATATTAATTAAGTGAAACGTAAATAGACCTACCTTTCACTCCAGGGACTGAGCCGGACATAATCTGGTAGAAAATATGGTAGGATCGCTCAAGAGACTGCTGAGATATGACACGGGCCTTCTCCAGCAGATCTGCAAGACAAGTGAATGGGATTATAACGTGTTTTTGAATAAATTACATAATTTACTACGTAATGTTGTAAGTAATACATTTGCTACATAATTTATGTAGCTGTAATCAAACTCCATGCAATGAAGGCATAATTCGCAACGTAGTCAGTATTATGCAAATGTGTGGTCAGTTTTAAAAGTATGTGTTTTAAACGAGACGCAGAATCGATCTTTTGTAACGGCGAAGAAAACAATTCATCTCACTGCTGCTCGCAGATTTTAACTAAGCTGTCCCAGCGCAAAATAAGGGTTCTTGTTACTAAAATTTTACAATCACAGTGAAAACGTAGATTTTTAAGTGAAATTTTTTTTGTTTAATTGTTTCACTGTTATAAGTGAATAAGACGTAGAGAAATTTGACTAAGAAAATTTTTCGATACATTTGTTCTACATTTATTTATCAACAAAATAAATTAAGAAACTTGTAATGTAATAAGTGAAAACATGTTATCTACAGTAAAGTCTTCATTATTAATGATAATGCTTAATAGGTCCTACTTTTAAAATTGAGACCTCTGTACACTTTAGTGTATAAGGCAAATTCATTTGGTGTACGTATATTGTATTAGAATAATCAAGAAACACTTTGCTGTTTTTTACAGAGCAGCTAATTATTTTACGACGATTACATGAAGCCAGCAAAGTGTCCTAGAGACTATTTGACTCGCCCAATATTCTCATTGTCATAGAATCAGTCGTATTTCTGATCCGCACGCAGAGTTCAGAGTAGAAACTTTCATAAGAAAGACTTGTTATTTTAAATAATTACAGATTAAAAGAATAATATGGATTATACCAGAAAATAAGGTAGGAAAGTTTCCGTTCTGAAATCCTCTCACCATTAGGCTCCAACATGAAGAGGGTAATTTTGATGCGTGTCATTAAACTTTAATCACGAATAACAGCCCTCACTAACACAACAAACACACAGCTGTCTGGTGTCACGACGCCATTAGATTATTAAATTAAATTATGGCCTCTTCAATTATTAATAAACTCAACTAAAACCTACGAAACTATGTGAGAAATTTGAAAAAGTATAGAAATTAGGGATTTAACAACCAGTAATTAATCTAAATATTCAAAAATGTACTGTGCATTACCAACTCACGTAAAGATTATAAATATTATTAATAACAAAAAACCAATGCTACTTTTGTATCAGGTCTCTTTATTAATAGGATTAATTTACCAACTAAATTTAGATTATATGTAATTATTAACTAAAAATAACAAATTTTTGTAAAAATTCCAAAAGTCACCTAGTGATATCGAAGTTATTTTACAAGGGTGGTAAAATTATAAATAAACGCATCCAATAGAAAGGGGAGTGAATTATATTCTTAGTGTAAGAATGGGATTGTTATAATTCTATGACAAATTTTCAAATTAAACTTACATGTTTCAATGTCAGCACCGGCCAGTTTACCAGCTGGACCAAAGTGAATACGGATGAATTTACCCTGCGAAAGAGCAAAATTATAAACAATTTTTAAATAAAACGTAGAATAACAAAATGTATAGTTTAAAGTTCTGAGGTGGAAATTCCGAAATATTTTAGTGCGGAAATACAGTAGCTACTAGTTGAAGTACTCACGAAACGAGAAGAGTTGTCATTTCGGACGGTCTTGGCGTTACCGAAGGCCTCAAGCACAGGGTTGGTCTGGACGACCTGGTCCTCCAAGCTTCCCTACAAAGTGAACAAACAGCACAGAATTAAAGACGGATTATAATAACAAAATGGCGAAGAAAGTGAGTGTCATGAATGATGCTACAAAATCTAACGAATATAAATAGAAGATTTCTGTCTTCTGGGTTGTTGCGCTGTGTAGTCTGGTCGATGTTAACCAACGTTTCAGAGGTCATACTGCCTCCGTCATCAGAGTATGAAGATTTCTGTCTTCTGGGTTGTTGCGCTGTGTAGTCTGGTCGATGTTTACCAACGTTTCAGAGGTCATACTGCCTCCGTCATCAGAGTATGAAGATTTCTGTCTTCTGGGTTGTCGCGCTGTGTAGTATGGTCGATGTTTACCAACGTTTCAGAGGTCATACTGCCTCCGTCGTCAGAGTATGAAGATTTCTGTCTTCTGGGTTGTTGCGCTGTGTAGTCTGGTCGATGTTAACCAACGTTTCAGAGGTCATACTGCCTCCGTCATCAGAGTATGAAGATTTCTGTCTTCTGGGTTGTTGCGCTGTGTAGTCTGGTCGATGTTAACCAACGTTTCAGAGGTCATACTGCCTCCGTCATCAGAGTATGAAGATTTCTGTCTTCTGGGTTGTTGCGCTGTGTAGTCTGGTCGATGTTAACCAACGTTTCAGAGGTCATACTGCCTCCGTCATCAGAGTATGAATATTTCTGTCTTCTGGGTTGTTGCGCTGTGTAGTCTGGTCGATGTTTACCAACGTTTCAGAGGTCATACTGCCTCCGTCATCAGAGTATGAAGATTTCTGTCTTCTGGGTTGTTGCGCCGTGTAGTCTGGTCGATGTTTACCAACGTTTCAGAGGTCATACTGCCTCCGTCATCAGAGTATGAAGATTTCTGTCTTCTGGGTTGTTGCGCTGTGTAGTCTGGTCGATGTTTACCAACGTTTCAGAGGTCATACTGCCTCCGTCATCAGAGTATGAAGATTTCTGTCTTCTGGGTTGTTGCGCTGTGTAGTCTGGTCGATGTTTACCAACGTTTCAGAGGTCATACTGCCTCCGTCATCAGAGTATGAATATTTCTGTCTTCTGGGTTGTTGCGCTGTGTAGTCTGGTCGATGTTTACCAACGTTTCAGAGGTCATACTGCCTCCGTCATCAGAGTATGAATATTTCTGTCTTCTGGGTTGTTGCGCCGTGTAGTCTGGTCGATGTTTACCAACGTTTCAGAGGTCATACTGCCTCCGTCATCAGGGCAGAAGACAGAAATCTTCATACTCAAAGCTGTGAAAACCTCAAATCTTACATAAATATAAATATAAATAGCAGAAACAAATGAAGAATGATTAATGTTTTAAATCTTACTTACCTTCTTCTCTTTGGCTGCTTCTTCCTTCTTCGACTGACTGGCGCCTACTGTGGCGAAATACGCAATTACTTTCTTCGTGTTCTCAGTCTTACCAGCTCCGGACTCGCCACTGTGGACGCAGACAAAAAAAAGACGATAACACAATTGCAAAATTATAGGGCAGTTTCTTTCACAACAACGTTATTACTTATTCTATGACAATCTATATTTCATTAGTTGTAGTTCTTGAGAATAAGCGTTATGATTCTTCGAAAAACTGGAAAAGTCAATAAAGTCAGCCTTATATAATGATACAATAAAGTTACGATACATTAAATTTAAAAAAAAACATGGATTGCCGAATATTCAGATCTTCAATGTACAATAAAAATGGAGCAACTTGTGAGGTCATATTTTTCGTGTTAACGTGCGCCTAGTGACTTACACAAAGTGGGGCGAGAGGATGTGATAGTTTTCCGAAGGAAGACACGATCCATTCCGTACATGAAAATTTACAACGAAATACGGCAAATAAGTTGAATTATATTATTAAATTACTTTCTGCAATTTATTTCATGACAGAATCGATACGTTGAAATTAAAGGAAACAAATGTATTATAACAGAGACTAACATTCTAATATGACTCCACAAGTTTGTGGCACTGGTTGTCATTTTATCAACATTATAACGGATATTGTCAGTTTCCAGATGGTATGTCATCTACTTTATATTCTGTTTATTTAACGCCCTCAAGAGTTTGGATATACCACATTCATCCACTAATATAGTTTCGTTCAATTAATTTTATGTCCTATTTTAATGTCCACTCTGTGTCCCGAGGTTGCCGATGACAACATAACTCCCCCCCCCCCCCAGAGTCAGATTGCAGCCCCTTAACAATCTCATACCAGCGCAATCTCTTAGGGTGTAAGATAAAATACAAATGAAAATGTATTTGGATTACCCTCGACACAACTGTAATTTATTATTAGAATATTCAGTGTTAACACGTGTGACCACAATTTCGATATCGCCGGGATCTAACAGATAATTTAAATAATAAAAAAATGTATCGTAACAAATAGGCACGTGTTTGAAACGCTTCGACGATCATCTGCGCTCATGTCGTCAAGGTGCAATTGCACGTTCACAACACGTTGGGTGGCACGTGTCTGATGTGTTGGAATTTTTAAATTCAACATGAACTGCCAGGAGAATTATCAAACACTGTTTTGTATGATTTTAGAGTTTAAAATTTCCATATTTCTTCGGCCGAGCCAAATAATAAAAATTTTTTTATTTAAAAAAAAATAACAATAAAAACCTGAGGATGATGCAATAGCATCGAAACATGTTGTAAAATAATATGCGCTAAAATTGTAACATCGTAATAACGATGAAAAGCGCCAAATTTTAATTTTAACAACATTTTAAAAAAATCAAGTTTGTGTATAGACTGAAATAATAAATAAATATATAATAAATTTTTTATTTATTTTAAAGCATGTTCAATCGTAAGATATTGTATCACAATCAGATTCATCAAGTTGACCCCATACAGACAGACATAGATTGTTATTGTCTGTGACCCTGAACTATTTAATCCAGTGGTAAGTGGTTATACAGCCTTGACATGTTGTTTAACCACCTCCCCCCCCACACACATACACAAAAACTAAGCCCGTGAAATTGTGGACGAACTGTCAATGAACCTAAATATATGGACAAACATTTTTGTAAGCGTCTGTCTCTATTCTCGTCTCCTCAAAGACGTTTATTGTTTAATTTTTGATATTGGTTAAAATAGTTAAAACCTAACACTAACAAACACAAAGCCGAGGCTGTTGATGTTACATCGTTGTGGCTAATCAATTGTATTAAAAATGCAAACAATGGCCAACGTGTCATTTTGTTTGTACTGTTTTTAAATTATTATTTATATCCGGGTTGAAAATAAGAAATTTCTAGATATAATATTCTAATGTAAAATATATAATATTATCTTATTACTTACGTAATCAACATAGACTGGTTTTCGCGATCTGCAAGCAAATAAGAAATTTTGAATATAAGAAATACTGTGGAAAATTTGAAATATTAATTCTTTGTATCGTATGTATCAAAATTTTGTCAAGTCTACTAATTATACTAAGTCCATGTGGTTTTAAACCTATTTTCATTAAATTTCATATAAATTACATAAAATATGACGTATATTGGACTAAATTTTGTAATTATATAGTCAGCAGTTGGAAAACCTACTACTGGAATATTTTCATTAAAAAAGTACTCCACGTTTTGTCTTTAGCATAAGAATTATTCTTAAAGAATACTTTGAGTATTTATGTGAGTAAAATTACACTGTTTTTGTACAATATACTAAAATATCTACTAAATACATTTAAAATAAACTTAAATCGTATATTCTTTGTTTCTAATGTCAGGCAGAAATATTTGTACATGTATTGTATTCAAATAAAATATTTAGCAATGTCATGTTGATATCTTGTACCGGATGTACCGGTTCTGAAACTGGGTGTTTACTTACTGGTCAGCATGTTGACGTAAGCTCCGTCAGAGATGGCAAAGATGTGGGGAGGGACTTCATTTCTCCTCTTACCACGGTACAACTTGGCGCACCTGTTGGTGTACACAGGGTAGCGCTTGTAGGGGTTGATGGCTACGCAGAAGAGACCGGAGTAAGTCTGAAAGACGCAGCGACATCGTTAGATTACATTCATGGAGGCTCTTAAACAATTTTCGATAGGAAAAGATGTTTCGAATATTTCTGTTGTGTCATTTCAGTACGAATCATCGAGCAATTCCGAATTGTGAAGAAGATAATATCAAGACCTGAGCCTTCAAACTAATCAGATGTCCAGATAACAACAAAATGATTAAATAAGATGGTAAAGTTGCGTCATATTGTGATATAATAAATATATATAATAATAATAATTAACATTTAAAATTTAAAATATTAAAATATTAAATGATGTTCTTTATCGAAATATTCGATTTACATTAGACCATCGAATATTTCTATAAAGAACATCATTTAATATTTTAAATTTTAAATGTTAATTATTGTAATATTTTAATATTTAATAAGAATTTATTGTGATTAGACGGACAAGATTTAAATAAAATGATTAAAGTTATTTAAATGTATTTTATGTCAACAGTACCATAAGTTTTATCTGAGAGCAAACGAGTCCTGAAGGATTAACAGATTATTAATATTACAGAAATATTTGGGGCTACACCAAAATATAAAATTATTCTGAAGGGGTGTAAGAAAATCATATTCAAAAGTATCTTAATTACGACTATTGAAGGAGAAAGGAATGTTGCAAGATCTGTACAATTATAGAATAATGAAAGAATATTTTATCTTAGATGCACTCAATCCTTGAAATTAGTTACAATGATCACATTGAAAAGCCTTTTCCAATAGACATAACCTCACGAACATAGGACTCATAGTGGAACTAAATTTCAACATTTAATTTCTCTGTTATCATAATCGTTATCAGCTCCAAGATTTAAATTCAATTATCTGCCTCGTTTAAATTAAGAATTCCTTTCACCAGTTAACCTTTTCACAGGTCCAAAAACCAAGGCCAAGGTTACACGATAATCCATTTGAGTCAGTAGTATGTATTTTAATATAATATAAATGCAATAAATTTAAAGTAAGTTAATTTATATGTAATTTTTTTTTCCGGAGGGCAATAATTTTGTAAAATTTCTTTGGAATTAACTCCTCTTCCAATCTTACATGTTCGCACCTTTTCTGAAATATCAAACTTCGTCTGTAATACCATTAATCCGTAACGCCTTCCTAATATTAATCTTCGTTTACATAAAATAAAACTGTTAAACGGTAAAAATAAATTCAAATTCTGACAAAAATCACTTCATCAAAGCACGTTTTCCAGATAACTGAAAATGTTTTTAAATGTAATAGTATAAAACTTTATAAATATAATAACAAGTTTTAATTCAAGAATGCTTGAGTTTATTTCCATGTCTGATCTTCGAGAAACAATAGAATTTTTTTCTAAATTAAAATAGATTTTATTCAAGAGCAAGCTCTAATATTTTCTAAACAGATTTTATAAAAAAAACAATTAAAAGTAATTAAAGGACTGATTTTATTAAAGATTTCATTGAGGCATACGCGAGGAATTCTATACTTGATTAAACAAATCAATCACATTGTACGTTCAGAAATACGTAGATGACAATTCTGAAAATGTACCAACACTACCTAATTTGAAAGTTCTTTGATTTAGAATATATTGTGAAATTTATATTCACAAAATCAGTTGCTGAAATTGCATTATCATTTATTATATCTTAAATTTAAATAGCACAAATAAGGCTCAGATTACTTAGTTTGCTTCTAACGAAAACAATAATTATATATATTATTTTAAGATCGTTTTGTAATTGTGTTTAATAAATTATTTGGTGATCTTGAGCCCATAAATGCAGACACTGCTTATTTATAAATATGAACCTACATTTGCTGTGTGTATGTCTAAATTCTAATAATTTCCCTCCTCAGTAACTCTATACACACACACACCAACTACCAAAACACAAACGTTGAACACTACACACACAATCGATTGCAATTCTAAACTCTTTCAAGTTTGAATCTTCTTCTGCTCGTCATAACTGCAGAGATGAATCACATCTATTCAATAACAAACAAATCTCCTAGAGAGGAAAGGGAAACACACATTGTTTGGGTACATTTGGTACAATTAGAACTAAAATTGAAAGGAACTCCATCTGCTCGTCCAAAGAGCTAGAGTTTAAGAAAACAAACAACACAAAATCTTCAGGAGACGTGTTCAGAGATTATACTTTCAACAGATTTGTCGACCTCAATACTATATGCAAACACACTTCTGAACTAATAATCTTTACAGTCCGTAGCATAAGTCAGGAACTGCTTGGTTCCGAGTCACCGGAAGAAATCAACGTCGAACCGTGCTCTGAACACGTCCCTTTGATTTATACGTACACCAGTAGGGCTATTATGTAAATAAGTACTGAAAACGTGTTCCACTATTTCCCTTTCGATGTCGGCTTTAACTGATAAAACATCTAAAATGCATGAAAACTTTGCTGGGACTGGTATTAAGATTACGTAGCATGTAATAAAACACGTTATGCGTGGTCAATGAGGAAAGACAAGGAAAAAGATCGTGGCCTACTTTAACACACTGTCAAGAAACTACTACAGCCTTCAGTCAGAATACCCTGTCCTCGTCGGTCGAGATTCGAACCACGTGTTTGCTGGAAACGAGTGACGTCATAACGAGATCAGTTTATTAAACTTCTTTAAAATAAATTACACTCATGGATACGAAATTAACGCAAGAAATTCATGGTTGAGAGGAGTCTGTCTACAAAATCCGATGCGTGAATGTTACATACGTTAATCAAAATTTATGATAAAACCTTCAAATTTGTCAGTGTAAAAACAATGTTTTCACCAAATTCATTGTTAACAATTTAAATAATTCTTGCGAAATTTTAAATTTTTGCTGATTATATGAACCATAGGTTTCACGCATTGCTATTTTGAGTGTAACAACGGTTATAAAATTTAAACAGACTGGACTGAACCAAAATAAATTGAACGTCTTATGAAGGTGCGCTATGTCGTCCGGTGGACACTGACCAACAGTCTGGAAGATTACATCGTGTCGAATGCCTGCGATTACATATTCAATGTACACAGAACGTCTGCATACAGTACTTATACATAATTACTGGTGAACGTAACCTTCACTTAGGATTATTTTTCTTGTAAATGTGAGGCAGGAAGGTAAGTGTATTTTCCAGACAGTACTAATCTGGATCCCAGCCTCGTTGCATTTCGGGATCAAAATATTCTGCAAATCTACGAAATAAAATACAATATAACACATCACACAATATACTGGTAAGATGGCTCCCTGGTGTCTTGTTTCCAAGGGCCTTATATTCATCTTCAAATCGTTTGCTACAAAATTTCACATTCCTCACGAGCCAAATGCCAGAATTATGACAATCGACGGCTATCAAGAATTTAATTCGTTACATTAGTTTAATTAATATCAGTTAAAACCAATTAAAAACCGATGAGAATTTTGTCCAGTAGCGTAGGAAATAATTTTGAAAAAGGCAGTATAATTTTATTGAAACAAAACTATAAATCCTCTTTTCTTTTGTCAGAATATCGCACGTGTTCTCTGGTACATTAGCGTCATTTTAACTCGAAAATGTGAGACGCTGTGTACAGTTATCACATTTGGCCCGTGGAGAGAATGTAATTCATCACAGACCAGGTAAATACATGAATATAAAAACACAGGGGCGGTGTATCCTGGCACCGGTTTGTTCCCCGGGTTTAATGCGGGAAATATGTCGTTGAGGAGAACTGTGCAAGTTGTCGGCAGTCAGTAAGCCAGTAAGCAGCTGCACAGAAATGTAATTGCGAGGTATATGGGCCCTTGTGACTCCATCTGCACCTAGTTTCGGATCTCTTAAAGAAAGCAGTTTCAGGTTCCTATGGCTTGACTATATACGGTGACGAAATCATAAAAATATGAGGATTAAGAGATCGAAGCATATAGTGAATCAAATAAAATCACAAGTGCGATGTTAAGCGTCTCAGATAATGCTAAAATAATAAAGGTTTCATGCGGATTATTTCAGCATTAAAAGTCGAAATTTAAAATGAAATAATGAAGACATTTTAACGCATTATTGAAATATGGGGTACATTTACGAACCGCATTACTAATATTATCAAAGATTTTGAGTAGCACATTGGCTAGTAACCTCATATTACTCAGTAGACCAACTGCGTTTAGTGAATTGAATATTTATTACAGCCATGCAGTGTCAGAACAAAAAGATCAATTGAAGTTAATTGGATTATAAAAGTGATACTAATATACGTTTTGCTTATAATGCAAATTAAAATACTGTATTAATTTTTTGCACAAATACATCCTAGGGAGTGGTACTAAGTATAAAATTTGTTTTATAAATATATAATTGCTAAGTGAAAACTTCAGTATTTCTCAACAAAAAAAACCCCTAAAAACTACGATATTCATTTAATAAAATCGACTTGGCAATGGTATCGAAACATGAATTTAGCGTTAAACTTCATTAATTTGTCGTCAAAACGAAAAACAATAATGGAAAGAATGAACGAGGTATATCGACGGAATTGTTAAAGCAAATTGTGGCAGTGGAAAACATTCGGGCAGGTAGCAAGGCAGAAAGAATGTTGTCGACGGTGACGAGACAGTGACAGGCAGGCAAGCGAGCAAGCAGGCAAGTGTTGTCGACGAGTGACGTAATAATGAATGACAAGCGAGCAGGCAGGCAGGCAGGCAGGCAAATGTCGTCGACGAGTGACGCTCGGCTCTCTTCGACTAGCCGAAGCGACTTACGTAAATGAGCTTATGGTAGTATCGCTGCTTGAGGTTATGCAAGACAGAAGCATCATTAAGGTATGTCAAGTTGGACATATCCTCGCATTTTTCATACTTGGGGGGGTTGACTTGAGTCACTTGTTCCTTCTTGAAGTTCTTATCCTAATGGGGGAAAAGAACAACATACACGATTAGAAAGATCTTTAGAAATGAAATGATGTCTGTTACCTTTGAGGACACTTACATAAATCAGTTTGCAGTAATAACGTTGTCGTAGATTATGAAGGACACTAGCTTCGTTGAGGTATGTGAGGTCAGCCATGTCTTCAACTTTCTCGAACTTTGGTGGGTTCACTTGGCAAATGAGGTCCTTCTTCACATTCTTGTCCTGCTCACATATATAATGGTTTGACAAAATATTCTCTCAAACACTGATTTATTAGTAATCCATCCTCCACTGCTTATGACAGTGATACGTTTGTTCAAGACAAATTAATATTTTTTATTAAAAAATGCACTACATTCCAAATACGTATATGACATTCAACTCCCACACCTGTATGTGGAAGGATTTTCCTGTTATACATTGATTAAAATTAATTTCAAAACGGCACCTCTTTTCGATTTTGGGTTTATATTCGAAACGAATATATGTAAATTTATCATGTACCCGATGTTACATCATACTTTTTTTTTTAGCGATGACAGCAGTTATTTTAAAGCGCCTTGAGCTTGAAAGTGGCTTACGATTTGCTGTATGAACGATCCTTCCTAAGATGAACAATCTAGTGCCAAATGTCCTTCCTACTCGGTAAACACTGTGAGTCTACCTTTTAAAATATAAAATATTATACTAAGCGTAAAATACAATTTGTGTTCCAATGACGGCGCCAGAGAAAACGATTTGAAACTATTTCCTTAATGTAGTACTTTATGTACGTATATTTAAAGATAACTATAATTTCAAACGTTTGGAAATAAGGAACCAAACTTTCATAAATCTTTTCTTTTCTTATGCATACTACTGTTAGTAACAGAACCTTTAAGACTATCATCCGGTAACGTGATATTAGGCAACCCTAACAGTTCAGTGGAAGATCTGCAGTTGTCAATTGACAGCTTAAATTCTTTGCTCTTTTATATCGTAGTCTTGGGACACATTATGAATCACAACAGGTTTTAGCGGCTGTGTTGGAATTCAAGTGACCTCTGATTAGGATCATCGCCTGAAGAAGCCCATTCTTACCTCACCACCAGGCAGGGAAACAGTGACCAAGTCTCCCTTGGTGGCCTTGATTTCACCCAGCACATAACCCTCCTTCTCATCCGGCACCCAACAGGCCTTTTTGGCGTCATAAGGCTTGGTTTGGTCCATACGCTTCTGCTCGAGCGAGACGAACAGGTACGGGGTGGGATCCGGGTCGTCACCCTCCTGCTGTACTGGCTTCGGCATGGTGCTACTAGTGCGGACTGAAGTTGTGGGCTATCGAGACACGTATGAACAGCCCAAGAGCCTTCCTGCAACCACACAAACATCAAACATGAGAAGCGAGTTACTTCTTAACGTAATGTGAGATCCCAAAAACATTTTTTTCAGTATAAATAACATATAAAAATTAAAAGTTTCAAATGCTAACAAATTAAATTAAAGGAGAATCATTACTTTACGCGAATTTTAATCTTTTTATAAGCAGATTAGAACAGCGCTACTGCGGGAAAATAAAAAAAAAATGCTTAAATTTATTATCAATCTTTACTTCCCGAAAACGTCTCCTTTTTCGATACGTTTCGGCGAATATCACAGGCGTTAAACTTATTATTACCAAACCCATATTCGCTTGGACTCGAACAAAGTGCAGCTCTGTGGATTGTGACCTTTGCTACCGTAATCTCCTTACACAAAAAAAAGTTCCAGGCTCCATTATTCTATCGTGTTTATTTTTCTAGCTACAAAAGAATTACCATCGGGATTATAACCGAAGGAAGTTTTGGAGGTTATAGCTTTCATTCGTGTAGTTTCTCCGTCGAAAGTGACAACTTTGGTCATAACTTTCTTCAATCATGCTTGGTTTCCGAGTTGAAGATATTGACTGCACCAGGACTCAAATTCATGACAATTTTCGTGGTTGAAGCCTTTACTCCTGTAACGTCCCAACTGAAACAACATACTCTGGTCCTGGAGCTGCCCTTCTGTTCAATTTCCAAGCTACAGAAATTACCCTCATCGAGAATCGAACCCAGTAGACTTTCTCGGAGTTTCGACATTTCTAAACCTCTTCAGGGAATAAGCATGCCACGTTTTGGTTCATTTTCTTTCTTCAGTTTGTGGGCTATAAGCGAAGAATTTCAGTTTGTTGTGTAATATTTTAATTAAAACATAATTCCGGCGACAGTTTGATGGAAACATTACTCGAGTTAAATGTATTACAGATTCACAAAAACTAATTTATCTATCTATTTGCAATATGCAAATCGATGCAATTACCGTCGCATGATCTCCACATAGACCTACACGGTTTTATGTAAAGTGGATTAAAAATAAATTATAATTTCTGATCCTAGCGCGTGTCAATGTTATGATAATTATTGTTACAGTTGCTGTTACACTAGACTTTAATCTGCGGATAGATTAAAGAACAGCTTCTTAAGAGTGAAGATTTGATAATGTAGGAAGTTAATTTTCATCGTAAATTTTACTTTACTTATCCAGTTCTTAATTGTTTGTTACTTTACTATGATTACTAAAAAATAATAGTACATTCTTCCTAATTTGAATATTCTCGAAAAATAATTACGTATGTTTAAAATATATCCTTTTTCTATCAACACTAACTTCATTCGCAACGCTATTGGTTCCTTCGTACGAACACTATACGATAAAGCAGACGACGACTACGGCCAGCTGAGGCAATGTGATAAATTACGAAACTTACGGTAATTTGAATTTTTGCATAATAGTCGGTAAGCTAAATCGAATTTATTTTAAAATGACTACAAAGGAACCCTCGGTAACAGCATTATAATTTCAGTAATGTTGCTAAATATTTTAATTCGCTTAAAATATCTGTCTTATTAATGACGTATATGGGCTTCTAATGGTTACCTGATAAATTGATGAACTGCTGAGATATGCAGTATTTAAAATAAGTTATTATTTTATAAGGACTGATTAATAGACTACTTATTCTTACGTTCTCACTAGAAACACTTAGTCTTTCAACAGGTCTTTCCTACAAGTTGTTTTTCAACAGCATTTTTGCTTTGGTAAAAACATCTGTTCGAAAATTAACATAATATTAATTGAATTGTTAAGTAAGTTAATCAGCTACTAATTTATAGAAAAAAACATAATTGTGGCCATTACCAATCTCAAAATTATCTCATGAGAAATTGTAACAAGCCGGAAGAAATCTCTCGAGCCCTATGAAATTTAAAGTAGGATATTTTCAGTAAGTGCAATGTATTTTATATTTCAATAAAAACTATAAAGTTGTCAAATAACTGTAAAAAGTTCGCTCCAAGTTCTATTTAAAAATTTTCTTCGTTTCAAGCTTTTCCTTTCGTTAATTACAATTATTAACTTTGTGCGTGATATTGGCCTATTAGCCTTTAACGATAAGTATGCCTAACGCTGCAAATACCCGTTTAAATCTACCAAAAATAGTCATAGTTTACTTTCAACCTCCAAGAAAACACACTTCATTTCTATTATAAAGATAAGACGGTTATGATGTGTAGATAAACAACAGTTTTCTCTCAGAATCAAACCAACCCCAAGCGTGTATATACATAACACATTCTGAACCTAATGCTTGAAAATATCCGTACAAGCTACACACACTGTGAACTTACAAAGATTTAATGGGAAGGAAATTTTGTTACGTGTTTCAGAAGTGTTCAAACCACACATTGCTTCCTTTAGGCATCAGATGGCTGGAAAATTACCATATTTTTGCGTAATTAAAAAAATAAGCCTACCACTTAAAATGACCCTGTGTCTTTAAAGTCGAAGATTCTTGCCGTCCATTCGTAAATGGTTTCATATGAAATCACGCTGCGGTTTAACACAAACAAACGACGTGTTTATGTTCAACATTTCAGCGTGCAGATTCGGCGAATAAGTACGTTTGTGTCGGCTGTGGTCTTCAGGGTTGTGACGCATTTTAGTCTTGTGTGTGGTTATCAGCGTCTCTGAGAAACGGTGTGTCTCCATTTTCAGGTTTTTCGCCGGATTTAGCTCCGTGTGACTTCTTCCTCTTCCCAAAGATGAAAATTCAGCTAAAGGGAAGGAGATTTGAGACGATAGAAGAGATTCAGGCAGAATCGCAGATGGTGCTTGACAGGCTGACAAAGAAAGATTTCCAGGGATGCTTCCAGGCTTGGCAGCGGCGCTGGGATCGTTGTGTTCACTCCCAGGGGAACTACTTCGAGGGTGATGGATGAATTTAATACCTGAGATAAGTGTACGGGTTTTTATAGACGCAGTCTTGAAACTTTCCGATCACATCTCGTATACTTAGTAAGAAACTTCGAAAAATAGCATTGCTACAGTTCGTAAAATATAAATGCAAGTACTTTTAAAATTATCCCATAAAGAAAATATAGCGGATTTAAGTCAAGTGATCTGGCGGGCCATAACTGAAAAAATGAGCGTCCAAGAACTTAGTTTGCACAGACATTATTCGTGTTTTGCCCCAGAAACGGTGACTTGTTTTTCAGAAATGCTGATAGGTTATAGTCCCTTTTGTGTGCGAACGGCCTGATATGCAACAGCGACATTCATCTCAGGCTATTAAATACATGACTAAAATCATCACCCATAATTTCCACATTTTTGTTTCTGGTATTTTATTTACGTCAAATTTCTATTAAATCATTTATCAGGTTTTGAACACGTGCACATAAAAGTGCCTTGTGGTGCGTAGATTGAAATCAAGACCCTCCTTTGAGTGCAACACTGGGACCAAAATACAATTTTATTTACTTTTCAATCTGGTAGTATAACTTGAATATTTAACACGGCTAATATGAAGGACCGTCTTTGAACATGATTCTGATCGAGGTACATTCAACTGTCATATTCCTTGCATGTTTTCATAACATACTGCTGCTACCAACTCTTTCTTGGTTTTCTAAGTTGTTGTTCTCCAAAAGATACTCCTAACAAAATTTGTTATACGAGATTTCACAATCATATCATACCAAGTTAACCGCATAGACTACAAAGTTCCTAAATCCATTTTCCTAAAAATCTTCTTTATTACTGACGTCCACTCTTTCTTAGTGGTCTTTTTACAAGGTCTTTGTGTAAATGTTTAATTTCACATGCCTCCATAAATCACCCAGAAAGGATAAAGGCGAAGATTGAGTACTGTAAAAGCTCTTCAGCGAAAAGTTTTAGATTTCTTGGCCTAATTCGGAAATTTGTTCTTAATACTTCTGGTATCTTACAATATAACTCCATGGAAAAGAATCTTTGTCGAGAAGTTAATATTCGCTCAGGTAGTCACGAAATCACTCGTCTTATAGAACTCAAACTATCGTATGGTAAATGTTTTAAACTTGTAAGAATGAGATAGAAAAATCTGTAAAATTCCCTTATTTGCTATTATTTATGAACATGCCAAGGATATTTCTGAGGAAATTAATATAAAACAAAGTTGAGTATAGTATGAGGAGGGTTAATTTTAAATATTTATCTGTAATTAAGAAAAAGAACACAATATTGTTCAAGAAAACTATCTATACAACTGATAAGTTTCGGATCGTTGAATCGTGATCTCTTCTTTAATCATTATTAATCTGCAGGTAATATAAACCCTTAAACTTGACTCCTAAACAGGGGTAATCGTATAAAAAATTTACCTTTTATTATCCTATTAACAAAGCCTCACCATTGTACCCTGTCCTGAGCTGGCCATGTCCGATTCATGTCTTACCAATTGTGTCCGACAACCTACCGCGTCATTTTTCCCCCCTTAGGATTATTAACCAAGATATTATACATTTATTGCTGTCCCAATAGTTTCTAGATGTATCCTTCAAATCTTTAATTTAAAAAAAAATTAATATGAGATGGTAATGTTGCGTCATATTGTGATGATTATAATTGTTTAATTTTAACCGTCTAATCACAATAATATATTTTAAATATTTTAAATATTAAATGTTAATTGTAGTAATAATATTTTAATATTTAATAAAATATTTTATTGTGATTAGACGGTTAAAATTAAACAAACATTTATATGTAATCAGCTTAATCTCCGTAATTTATAGTTTATTCTCTATCATGGGAGCGTTGAGAATATCTGCATTAATATTTAACAAATAATTCTAAGTAACAAAGGAAAGCCATGATAAATATCTTTCCACTGGAATAGTTAACTAATTCAGATAAGAAATGGCTGAGTTAAATATATTCATGCCTAACATACTTTCACAGAAGGTTTAAAAAATCCTTGCGAAGGCCTCAGTCTTTATTAGGATTGATTCGCCTGTCTTCTCGACGTTTTGCAAAAAATTATGAATAAACGCGTTAATAATGAGTCACCGAGTTTTGACTCGAAGCCAAACATTCCACACATCTGATTCAATGTATAAACTTTCTAGCATACACCTTCGTCCTATGAAATTATACTGTTGAAATGTATGCAACTTTGATCGACTGTTCAGTTAAAAACACGTCTTAAGATACGAAGCACATTCCCCTATTAGATACAGTTTCTTACAAGAATAGAGTATTCAGAACGTAGAAACGAGTAAACTCGCTTGCGAGGCGAAGGAGTTAGGTTTCCTTCCTTCCCCCTTCCCAATTTTACCATGGACCAAAACTATTTTCGTATAAAATAAAGATGTTTTTAGCTACGGTCTCGGATTGGTACGCTAGCTTGTGACGTCATGCCCGGGTATACTGGTAGCTTAAGCGCAGGGGACGTGCTTTTGTGTGAATGAAAATAGTTTTCTGCTCCTTCAGTTCAGGGAAGGGGCCCAGTGGAACAGAGATAAGGCTATAACAGAATCATGCCACGTGCCCAGCGGATACCTCGAAGTCCTGAGTTCTCACGCAGTAGCTTTCACTGGTCAAAGTAATTCAATTTTAAATCAAAATAACAAACATTTTTTAAAATAAATCTCTTATGAGATAAGTGCCCTAAAATATTATCCAATAATTAGGGGCATTTTATTATTATTATTATTCCATTTATTTACCATTTTATAGGGTATTTACTTCTATGTGCCTGAGACAAACCTTGCCCCTGAGATACATAGTGCAGCAGCTATTTCTTAAATACATTTTGTTTTTAGACGTGTGTTATATGCATTATACAGATTTGGCGTGAGGCATTATTATATATTTATGAAATTCCCTAATGTCGTGATCGCCCGGAATTTTGGCCAAATATTTTTCGAGTGACTTGGAGACAGTTAAAGTATATATATATATATATATATATATATATATATATATATAATTCAAATGAAGCCATTATCATCCCTAAAATTATAAAAATAATATACTTAATTAGACCATTTTGGAATTGATAGCGTTAGGTCTTAACGACCTAACGTTAAGATTAATTAGACTTGTGCTCATTACGTGATCGTCGTTTTATTAAACCTATTATTATTATCGCCACAAACAATGCTGTCCAATGAAAAGAGTTATGATGATTGTAACTGGTTGTACCGCATACAACCTTACACAAATCATTATTAATATTATTCATTTCGGTATTTCGCAGACAAATTCATCTGTGTCAGAACGGACATACGCCAAGTCACAAATGTTATTTTTGACTAATAGCCTGTAGGAACTTGGTCTCTCTCCGTATGAACGCCAAACATAGGAAGAGCGAAAAATTAGTAATGTGAAGCAGAAAATTGACAGAATTAATCTGTTTTTTTTAAAATTAATCTCATCCAGGAGACGAAACGATAAGGCTTTGGAGTTGGCCTGACGCTCTAATTCTCCGGCTACTGTAAGACGGGTCTAAATAATACGTCGCTTGAGTTTTGCTCAGCATTCACTTTCCAAAAAGCAACTCGTTTTTACTTGTAACGCATTTGGAATTAAATTTAACATTTTTTCAAATTAATCTCAAAATTATATTAACAATACTCAACAGTGCAATTTTTCTACACATTTATGATCATTTATTAAGATGCGTTAATTTGATGTTTACTGAATTTAATCTAATTTTCTTAAATAGCACGCATACTGACAACACTTAAAATTACTAATGTATTTGTTATCATAATCTGAAAAGAGTAATTACGTATCCAATTCATTCATTGCTACGACCCTAGAAGGATAATGGCTACTTATCAGTTACGACTGTTCAAAACCTCTTAATTGTAATAACAATTTTTTATGTCTGTGTTCATAAAATAATGTGAAACCCTTTGTGTGTTTTGGTCGAAACTAACTCTCATTTAGTACCGAGGTTAAGAAAGCGTGGAACTAAAACTCCACTCCCCCCATACGTCTGCATGCAGTGACGAACTGTTTGTATGCTGCAACAGAATCTCCCCGTGAGAGAATGGACTCATCAACTGCTTAGAATGGAATCAGTAACATACTCCGAAACGTCGGATGCTAACGCAATTCTCAAAAGCCTGATAGCGTGGGAAGTTTTTATTGCATTCATATGACGTAAAAGCAAACAAATATTGTTTGTTTTTTAAAAATTAGCATTCAAGCAACTCCACGTAGTACATTCTATGGCCTTCCAAATTACTCGTAATAAACACTATTGTATGCAGGCGAAAATAATTTAATGCACGATTTCAATTATATGAAAATATCAGGGCATATTTTCCACATTGCGGCGTGGAAAACCTCTCATATTTAACGTAATTTACTACGTATTTATTGTAATATTTCATCGAAAGAGATTATTTACTATGTGTGAATCAATACCTAAATTTTTCATATTTCTCATCAGCATTTGTATGGAAATCTTATCGCCCATTTCTCCCTATTCTAAATTAAGTCACACCTTAACACTCGCCAAGTTTAATGTCCATTTTCAAGAGTTCTTTTAAATAAGACCATAACCCACCAACAAGACACTTAAAAATTCTTAACAAGCAATTTACATAAGTTTATAAGTCAGAAGGTTTTTAAAGATTCGTTTAATTTAATATGGTAATATCTGACAGGAGACTAAGGGAAATAATTGATAACTAATTGAAATAACCATCCATGGCCCGGTCAAGTTTGAAATTTGACATTAAATTTAGCTACTGTTGAATATCACACCAGTCAGTATAGTTAGTATAAGTAATTGCTGATTCTAAAGCCACGAGTACCAAAATATGCAAGATATTTTATAGAATAAATGCAGACTCCTTAACAGACTGAGATATAAAGAACAGGCTTAGACATCATTCGTAAAAATAAATCTGAGCTACAGACAACGTCGTTTAACAAACCATAAATAAATAAAATACACAACATGCCACAAAATCCTACCCACCACAAGAAGTAATTTTTACTTTGATAGGAAAGTCAGGGAATCTTTGATTTCTGTTTCAATAGGCAGATCCTGTTACTACCCCTCGCCGTCTCTAAGAACACAATCAGTTGACAGAAAACATTTTGGAGAAAGCATTATAGAGGCCGATCTTTGACATTGGCCAAGTTCCAAGTGACTAACTTCCCAAGTTGCCTTTTATTGACTGAAACTCCTACAGAAATACTTTATAATTGTTTATTTTAAACGTCTAATCACAATAAAATGTTTTATTAAATATTAAAATATTATTACTATAATTAACATTTAATATTTAAAATATATTAAATATAATTAATATATATTTTAAATATATATATTACTATAATTAACATTTAATATTTAAAATATTTAAAATATATTAAATATAATTAATATATATTTTAATATATTTTAAATATTTTAAATATTAAATGTTAATTATAATAATTTAATATTTAATAAAACATTTTATTGTGATTAGACGGTTAAAATAAACAATTATAATCATCACAATATGACGCAACAATATCACCTCAGAAATACTTTATGTAGAATTTGAGGTTTTCACGCTGTAAAGAGCAAAGAAGAGATGACTAAGTTTTACAATTGTATTATTGTAGCATTTGCTTAACTAACTCCATGGAGCGGTGTCTTTCTTTGAAAACTAATCTTGCGCTGAGCTAGACAAAAAATTTCCCTCCTATTATGATACCCGAAGGTTCGTTACCAAGTTCACAACATCCCATCACTGGTCCCTATTGTGACCCATATCAATCCAATTCACACACTAAACTCCATTTCCTTACAATATAATTCAATATCATCTTTCTATCTACGCTTGTGTCTTTCGAGTTCTCTCTTTCCTTCGGGCTTTTCCGACTAAAATTATACACGAATTTTCAAATCGTCCACAGAGCTGAATGCCCTGCCCATCTCATTCTCTTTGATTTTATCAACACAATAGTATTTACGAACAGCACAAATAATTGTGGAGTTCCGCACTGTGCGGTTTTCGTATTCGGAAGATCTCGGGTTTAAATCTCGGCCAGGAGACCAGCTACCTTATCTGATATCTTTTCGTGTTTTTCCAAAGTCCCTCCAGGTAAAACAAGTGATAGTACCTTAAATTGGGCCACGACCACTTCCTTCCGTATCTTTTGTAGTCTACTTAGGCATAATAATCACAACTCAATAACGCCAGGTAGACTGACAGGTAACCTGGGCTCCCATAATGCACTACGATCCGGCTTCAACATATTACTGTAAGAGTTACGATTTCTAATTGGCGAACAATATTTTACTAATGTTTCTGTTTCGTCGTTCTAGAGCAGGATAGTAATCAGAGGTTAGTCTTTTGGTTCATAAGAACGATTTATTATCGATAAGACAAATTTCAATGCTATTACATTTAATCCTTTATAGTATTTAAAGAGAAAATTTTATATTAAGTGGTAAATAGATGTTGAAAATATTCGCGTAGGAAAAATATTTTGAAACAAATTTTTCTGTGTCCAGAGTAAAGTTTAATTTTTTTTAAATATGATACAACTGTCCTATTTAATTGTTTGACAAAAATTACTTTTTTTCTTACGATATATTCCGTATGTATACATTGCATTATGTGTGATCCACACAAAGTTTTCAGTGGGTGTGTACACTACATTTCCTACACACAAATGCTATGTCAGTGTCCTGCTGTGTTCATAAATTTCAGTGCTAAACACCAATAATCTATTAAAAAGCATTATAATAAATAATTATTTTAACAAATTAAGTCTGTCACTTACTATGAATGCAATATTAAAAGGTTTAAGTAAAATTTTAAAAAGTTCTTATCATTGATAATTTTATGTCTGTTTGTAACATAATCACGCCTTTTTAAGTAATTATTTATATTATGTTAACTATATTCATTGGTCGAAGTAGCTTAGTCAGTAATGCGATTACCGTTAGGGACAGAGAATTTTTCCTCTAACCTCTGCGTCCAGACCGGCTTTGGGGTCCACCCAGCCTCCTGTCCAATGAGTACTGTAGTCCTTTCCTGGGGCATAATGCTGACCACTCACCCCCATCTAGTGCCGAGGTTATGAATGAGTAGGAGCTACACCACCTCTCCCCCCAAGCGCCTACATGGCGTATAGCGGGACAGCTTTACTTATCATTTTGATTCACTATCTAGCTAACTCATGGAGCATAGTCCTTCTAGGCTATTCATCAAACGGGTCTAGGATCGATTTTCCTTTCCATGCTTACGTCTTTAGAGTGATGTCTTAGCCTCAGACTTTCTAAGAAACTTTGTAGATAACATTCATTTTATTATTTCGGTTAACCACGAAAATCGGTTTATTAATTTTTAAGTATGATATCTGTGACTAAATAATTTCAAGCCTGCATTTTTATGAAAGAAAACTCACGTAGGTATAAATCGCAATGATATATTCGTAGTTACTTGTTTGGATGTGTAATACGAAAATATTACACATTTAAAATGTTCGTTAATAAAATTAACAATCTTATTGTTATAAAGGCATGTAAGCTTTTAATTCCATCTGAAACTAGAAAAAGTGCAATAAATTTTACAAAGTAAGAGTTCGTCTGAATGTGCAATGCTCGGTTTTTATTGACATCTGACGCAAATTATTCTACCATAAGGTAACCACTGTAACAGAATTTATGAACACTAGATATCTTGAATGAATGTATATTTTCGTAGAAAAGAAAACACTTTTATAAAAATATACTAATATGTTGAATTCTGCGGACATTTTTACCATCTCGAAATTAAATGAGCAATTCGGTAACGAAATTGTCTAAAAAATTATTGTAAATATTTTTAATCATTTAATTTATAAAGTATAGATGTTTCAACTTGTTCGTCAGGGCGATTAAATTCGTTTTTGGGTTGTCAGGAATTTAGGGCACATGAACTTAAGAACATTGGAATAACATGGAAGAGGCTGGAAGCTTACAGAAGGGGATTTTGTCGCATGAGGAATTTTCTTCTCTGGACAGCATCAGAGTGTGTCACTAGAGATCCCGGACAATTTCCAAAATAGAATCATAGCCCAAGCTGCCAACCTGTGCCAAGTTTAAAATTGAGACGGGGCGTCAGCGTTACAATATGGCGGATTTCAACTCCATATCGACGCACGGTAATATTCATGATCTGCTTTTTATACATTAAAACCAAATAATAGTTACGAAAATATTACAATGCATGCACACACAATTTTTTTTTAAAATCATAAACCATTATTTTTTTTGGTCTAAACGTATGGTAATTTACAGTTGTAAATGTTCCTAATTATATTAAATTTCTTACTAAAATATATTATGACTAAATATAATTTATAACAGGTTCATAAATTTTCTAGGCGGCGTAAACATCTTGTCATGTTGCCTACAGTTACTATTTGAATTTGTTATTTTTAATTCTCCAAATGATAAAATTACGAGATTAAATACGCACATGTAAAGTATTAATAGTAATAATAGTATAATTACTTAACATACAAAGTCATAAGCTCTAATGATATGTTAACTAATTAACTCCGTGTCCACTATATAGAGTCGTTCTTGAAAAGAAAACAGTACGTTCAGATAATCAAAAATTAGCCTCATTTAATAGAACCCGAAGGATTAATTACTTTGTTCACGTGAGTCTACCACCGAACCTTGTCCCTAGATGAATCAAATTCACACCCAAAATACTATTTCCTTAATATTATCTCTCCATCTACTCCTAGGTCTTCCGAGTGATTTTCTCCCTTCAAGATTTCAAAATAAATCTTGTATAAACTCATCATCTTCCTATGCGTGCTACTTTTTCCGCCTATCACAGTCTTCTTGACTAAAACCCTTAATGACACCTGTTGAAAATGAAGCATTCTCAGAATTTCATATTTAATCTACTCTTAATTTAATCGTAAATGAAATTATAATATCTTAACGTCGTTCTCAGATATTTGAACTTCGCCAAAATTTCAGATGGCTTATGAGCTACTTTTATACAGTGGTTTCGTCCTGTAGCTTGGTGAACTTACGTTAAAACGTACTTAGTTTCTTCTGCGTTTATTTCTAGACCAAATTTCTTACTTATATCTAATGGAGTTTCTGTGGTTTACTTCAAACTATTTATGTTATCATTCAGTAAATTATCATCATTCGCACAGACCAGAAGCTGATGTGGCCAATTTCAGTCTAATGGCGACATTAAACAATAACCAAACTGATTTTCATGCAACAGTGACACAGACAGGCAGATATTGTGTTAATACTTGACAAGTCATTAGTCTCTTCTTAAAACCTAAAACGCTGAAAAGTCTGACATTAGCAAATAGAAATGGCACGTTATTCTTAAATCATTACGGATATCGAAGTTCACTTCCCAGAAATCACTACAAATATTAACATTACGTATATAAATTATTTCATCGATATTGTCTTAAAAGTCTGAAATTGTAACTAACGTTTTAATGCATGCGATGAAAATTTGTGTTCTGATAACCCAATAAAACTTTATTTCAGATAAAAATGTGTTAGTACATGCTTAAGTAATTAAAAATAACCTAGCTTCCGATGAAGTAATTATATTTTAAAAAATAATTCGGTAGATTGCATACAGTGGCTAGTTTCGTGCTGGACGACTAGGGTTTGATACGGGGACAGAGGATTTTTCCTCTAGCCTCTGCGTCCACACCGGCTCTGGGGTCCACCCAGCCTCCTATCCATCGGGTACCGGGGGTCCTTTCCCGGGGGTAAAGCGCTGACGGGGTGTGACCCTAATCACTCACCCCCATCTAGTGCCGAGGTTAAGAATGAGTAGTATCTATACCACCTCCCCTCCCTAGCGCATACATGGCGTACAGCTATTTTAAAAGATTAAATACAAGGTTGAATAATCTGTATCAATGCAAATAAGGAACATGGCAATATGAGATGCCTCCAGAAAGGCAGGCGAAATCAACGAGAGAATTTAATTCATGTGTTCCAACTGGCAAGGTAAACATTTCCATATGATATGTAGTTCTTTAGTGTTCCAAATATGGAGGCCAAGGTTTAATATCGTACAAAGTCGAATGTGTCAGAACGCAGGTCTCACCATTCGATTCTTAAAACATGAAACTACATACACTACGTTTGACTTGAGGGACGCAGGACTTTGTATACTACCAGGTAATTTCATAATGTATTTCATAACACAGGCCAATGCAACTAGTTTGAAATCGTGATTGATAATTTTACAGAAGGACCATCTTGATCTCTTCTTTGCACGAAATTGTTTCAATTATTTGGTACCACTTATAAAGATATAATGCATTTATTACTACAGAAACAACGTGGTGTCCCTAAGAATAATAATCATCGTGTGACAATTTGCAATCTACAGAGTTGTAAAACGTAAATTTCTTAAAAACATTTAGCACATATTTCATTGTATTACAGTAAAGTTACTGAAATTTTATATGAAATTTTATACCATGATATTTCACCTCTATACTGTTGACAAAAATTCGTCTGTTGTTAGCCAAATTAACAAAATAATAATTTAAATTTGACATGACGCTAGGCGTTTTAAGTTGAGGTATTTTTAATATTTAAATATAGTGGGTAAAATATAATATGACGGTTATATTCTCAATTATGTGGTAAGCGAATGTTTGTCTCAAATAAAATTCAGAATATATTAGTTAACGAATTTTAATTTCTTGCTTATATAACAGTATCACTAAATACCTAAAGCCTCAATTACTAATATCGCGGAACAAATAATCTTTAAATAATTTGTTATCCTAATTTGGGGTTAAACTTTCACAACTTGTGTACAGGTTATTTCATAAGTCATTATTCCGGTTTGTCGTAACAAGCAGAACAAGATACTGCAAGCAAGAAGTGTTCAAACCACACTGAGATTAACTGCATTACCGATTTAAATAGTCCACGAGTCTACATGCATGGGGCGGAAATCCTAACCTCAAAAACCTTTAACCTCTAAACAAGCACTGGAATAACACGCGGAGTTTTCATGCAAGCGATTAAAAAAACAATTATTTTCTTAGTGCATTTTATTTTGATGCCTCGCTGAGAAGAATAAAGGAGAATGGCAGTTTAAAGCACAATAATTATTTAAAATATTTAATTTGGTTCTGGTTTTAATTCAGAACCAAAGAACAAAAATTTTCAAAACATCTGTGAAATTCCATAGCTTTAAAAATATTTCTTGAGTTTGGGGGTCTCACTGTTCTCTACAGTTTCGATTTTAATTATTTGTTAATTAATTCCCCAGTAAAAAGTCTTATCTTTAAATTGATGGAGTCAACCAGTTAATTTTAACAGTTACCAACTACGTAAAATTATTCACTGTATTATTTACATAAATATTGCTGCATAAATTTATTTCTAATTTGTGCAACACAAAACGCCAAACTCCAATTCTTCTCCTGTGTTAATGGAAATACTTCGGGGAAAAAAAAAAAAATCTTTCACAATAATTCGGCGTGTGTACACAGTAATGGTCGTAAATGATAGGCGAAACACGTGGTATCAGCAGCACACTACAAAATAATAAGCAAACCAGTTGGCTTCTCAGGAGTAGCTATAAATATCCAGCCACCGAGGTACTGAGGGAGTAATAGGTGATAATAATCCTTTCGAGAGAAGAAGACACCAGCACACACACACACACACTACAAACGTCCAGTCCACTTACGTTCGAAAGCCGTTCTGTCACCCGTGCACATGATGGTCCCCAATATAAACCTCTGCAACGTGATACAGATTTGTAACGAAGCTTCCCATTGGTTAGAGCGACGAGCCAATAACGTACAGCGACACAAAACAACCCTCTCTACCTTTTTAGGCGGAGTGGAGCCAAAACGCTTGTACCAGGGGCCTTTACTACTACTAAAATACACTGAACTACCGGTCTGTGTAGAGTGAAGGCTGTTTCGCTGCCCGGTCTCGAACTTCGGTTCCTGAGATTAGTCACGCCACCACCGTTACAATTTCGAGTTCGAGGACTCCAAACCTCTGCCTCCCTGCACTCAGTTACCTTGAAGTTAATCCTTGATCGTACGTAACCATAAGCTGCTATGGGTTGCTACTAAGGACATGCATTAGAGAACCCATAAAATGTTTTATTACGGGCATAAGGCAGGAGGTCATCTGAGTAGCTCACACACGAACATAAATTTTGAGGTTAGTTCTTACATTCTACATCGTCGGAATTATCTTCTCGAGAACTTTCGAATGGGTTCGAAAACCACACCATATCTGGCTATGAATTTGTCTTTCTAATAAACGCGTTCATTCACGGTTACAATTTAACATTTCCTTTAGTAATCTCTCCGTGTTCACAATGGATCTTTTATTTAATTGATGACTGTTCATTAATAAATTGATTACAATATTAATTAAATTAGTTTTTATAGCACTGGTAATAATGGATATAAATTACAAACAGACAGACAACAGAAATTAAAATAAGGAACAAAGAAAATATAAAGATGACGTCTGTATAATCTTAGATAGAAACTTAAAAGGTCTTTTCACACAGTCTGACAAGAGCGATCTGTGAAAATATTTTCATATTAGTTGTAAAGGGATACACCGAAAAGAATATGGAGCTACTAGACACTGTCACCCTAGTAACACCTACATACAACGAGAAGAATGGAGTTCCTTCCGAAAACGTCCTTAAGACACCGAAGATTTTTTCTAGAGAAGATCAGAACTCACGGAATTCCTTCCTTAACCAGTGAAAAGAACATGCCAAGATGAGTTCCCTAATAGAATCTTTATAAATGTGTGTCAGGTCATCTGGAGAAACTTAACAACGGACCGAACATTTGATTGCACAAAATAACTTCCGACATTCGTCTATGTCGATTACTACAGGGAACCGTGGTGAGGAAAACTTGATATCTGCACGGAGGTTAGAGGGGCGGAGAGTCCAAGAAGTTCTTCGTCAGTTGCCGCATATCAGATGAAGCCGGTCCATACGTAACGGGCAGAGCATGTACACCTACTTAGTTGGCTTTGAGGGTTTTAACGAAGGACCTTAACCATTTAAAGGACATTGATTTGCGTTTACAAGTTTTGACCATTTCCTGGTAAAGTTTATTGTTTCTTAGGGATTCGGACTGAGTTATTAAGTGAAATAGCCTTAGTATTCTAGGCCGGACTCGAACCGAGAACCATATATTCATTAATCGACTCTAAGTTTAACAAACTTTTTAGTGCAATCTCGTGTAATTAATAACAACTTATTATTCGCTTGCAAAAGCTTAATCAATCTAATAGTTTATGTTATTAAATCGCACTGAAATGTAGGCTATCTGAGTTGTTAAAAGTCTTCCAAATTAGAACACGGCACTTTAAACTAGAAATAAGAGACGGATTGGCGAAATATGTGTCTTCCGATGTTCGCAAATGATTTGTTTTTTTTTTCAAACGAGCTGCCATTCTTAGAATATAAAAATAAATAACCAGGATCTGGCAATGTATGCTAATTAGTTGTCAACAAACCGTGTTCAGTAGTGTATGACGGAGGAATGAAATAAAATAGAGTCTTTTACGTCACATAACAACTTCTTTAAACCAGTGGCGTACCTCGACGGGATGTGGCATGTCAGCACTCGGTCGACTAAAACAACTGTACGTCGAAAATAGCTGACTTGTTGGATAACCGATGTGATATCGATATCGAAACTGCAGTTAACGATAATATTAAAGCACTGGAATTATGAATTTACTTTTATGTAGGAAGGCTCGGATACTGTTACAACTTAACGTGATATTCTGTGTTTTACCTAATATTCAAGCACGTTATGATGTACAATAAAACACATCTACTTATCAATATATATCTTAAATAATTACAGTTACATAATTTTACATTGTAGCGCCAACTTCAGGAGTAGGTTAAGAGTTAGGGGTTTTGAAATTATAATTTAATTTTTAAAATTCTGTACATATTTCTGTCGTTTATTTTATAAAGTTACCTACGCGTACATTTTACGCATTCCCTGAGAACCTTTTATAACCCTGAAAAACGTGAGATTTCAGGCTCTCAAGGCTGAGTGTATGAAAATGGCTGTCTTCTGGGACGTTGCCCCGTGTAGTCTGGTACACTTTTATTGACGTTTCAAAGGTACTTGCTGTCTCCAAAGGACGCTCATCGCAAATACCTCTAAAATGTCGGTAAACGTCTACCAGAATACACGGCACAACAACCCAGAAGACAACCATCCTCTGTTTGTAAAATTTTCACTTATTTTGGTCTGAAGTGTTTACGAGAAGTTCCAGGCTCGTGGTGGTCTGACTTATTCAACGTCTGCTTATCCAGTGATAAATCAGATCAAGGTCACGTAGTCCGTTCCCCTTTTCCCGTATGTCACACCTATGATCACAGTCGGGGGGGGGGGTCACGAAAACACTTCAGCTGTGTCCTCCTACCGTAATATCCACTCGCAGTAAGTTTCAACCAAGTCCTCGTAATTGTGTGTCATCACTTTAGATGTGAACTTAAAACATGTTTTAAATTTATACACAAAAATAAAATTGTCAAAAATGTACCTGTATTTAGGGTTTCTATATATAACCTTTTGCAGACTCTGCCTTCGTCTTTAGGAATAAGTATAATGTACCGACTCCTTAGACGAACCCATTCCGCCTCACTAGATTAAGTGAAAGTTGGTGCCGTGTCCCACCTGAATAATGTTTATATGGACGTCTCAACTTCCAAGATGCATTTCACAAATTTAATCTCAGAAATTATATTTTATATTCTTTCACCGAGGAGGATAATTATTTACTATTTTAATGACCATGTATAAAACGTATATAAATTTAATAAATATAATTTTATCTTCAAATGTCGTGCCTTTGTCCACTACAACATTTAGAGTTCGTGGTAACATTTGTCGATTGTCTTTTCACGGTCTCCTTGTCCGGTTACAAATCTTTCGATAATGCAAGCAACATTAATCTAATAACACACAAAATCTTATTGTCCACTTAATTAATTCTTTCTTTGAACGTCCGTGCGTTTACTTACATTCAGTGCTTTAATCGAAGGTTTTTGAATACATGACAGCAGCGAAACTGGAAAAAGTATTAGGAACTTCGTATTAATTTTCTTTTCATATCCTACTAATTACTATCTCGGTCACTGTATTTTTAGTCATATGCCGAGTCAAAATGTCTAAAAGGATTAACATTTCAGGACCTGATCCCTAAAGACTTCAGAGCGATAAACTTCAAGTGTCAAATTTTCGTATAATTCCCGTCTTAAATTAACTATTCCCGTTCTCAAAATGAGTGGCACGTGGGACCAATGTAAGCCGAAACTCTGCACGGAACTGTACTGAGTCATAGCCATGGAAGTTTTTAAACTCTGAGACCTGATTTGCATTTCCTGCGTGGCAGTGTGTATGTAAGAGTCTGCAGGAGAAAAGAGAAACATTCACTTCGAAATTGGCCCCCCAGGATATCTGTCTCACAAGCCCAAGTTTGCGTTATTTTAACAAAGTTCATAAAATGAACACGTAATGGGGAAATCACTTCTACTTTTCCTCCGTCCGTCGGCTTCGAATCTGTATAATGATTTTTTTTACAAAATTTGATTCACATATTTTATGATTTTCATTCTGATTCCATTACTCCAATAAAACTGTACTTTACACAAAATTCAAATTTGACTTAGATTTCCTCTTAAATTACTTGTCGTGCTTAAAATAAAATAAACGTCTCGTTCAGACATACTATTCGGTGCATCAAATACACAAAGAAAATACAATACATAATAAATTCTGACAACGAAACGCAATAAGATTATCTATAAGAATAAGAATTTTCCACTTACGTATCTAAATGAAAATGAAGTCTGATTGAAGTGTCTAAAATCTTGGAAAATGTCCTTTCTATGGTTAAGCTACCTATAAATTTTCCAGGATGTGAATTATCCTCCTTCAACAAAGAACAGCTTTGTTTTGCTTACAGATTCAAACAAATATGGACGTCATTTCAGGTGATTTCATGAACTTACGTCGACGGATACAGCAAGGTGAACAATCAACTTCTGATGAAGGGTTCAAAGTTCAAAACGTAAATGAAGGTGAACGGGAAGGCGGTTATACATTAATTCAAAAATAAATTTTATTTAAGTGTAAAATTTCTGAACACAAATTATGGAACCCCTCATTATAAGTTTTTCTCCAGTATATTTCTGATTCACGACCATCTCAAACAGTAAAGAGGATATGATTGCCATTTGTATTTAACACTTTTAAGTGGGAACTCGTCAAATAATATTTAAAGACGCAGCCCGCAACGCAGAGAATAAACAACGCTTTTCCATTACAAAGACCATTTGGTCTGTTATAATTATGGAAATAATAGCTGTTTGTTGTTCGAACCATACGAAAAACATTCATACATGCTTAGGTACTGATTGGTGAAATGGTACACATAATTACCACTGGGTTTTAAATACTTAACACATCGAAAGTTACCTTATCCATAAAGTAGAAGGATAATAAATTAAAATCACCGGAATATCTTTTTGTGGTTGAAATTTAATCAAAAGATTTTATTTTAAAGGTGTATGACGTAAGAATTCTTTACGATTTTTGCGGTTTCAGAAAGGTGTTACAATTTGGCAAAGATTTACGAAAGTATATTAATAACCATGTCAGTGTGAAAGAATGACACGTCCTTTTCACTCAGCGAAAAGTTTATTTTTATGAGAACGCAGCAATGGTTATAAACTGAATCATCTCATCTTATGAACCCCTCCTTCTGCAATGTCAGCATAGCTCTTACGTAATATCAACAAATTCTTCATATTTATTCTGAACCACGTGAAGTTTTACCAAGGCTTACCCAATCTATGAGCTCATAATTTTGAACCCTTATTACATGTATTTTGGGCTAAGGGCTTAAAATGAACACATTATAAATACTTCGCATCCGTGTATCCGTCTGACCACACGTCCTATATCCAAATTTACTTAGTGGAGTGCAGTGAAATGTAGTTTGGACGTGTAGTGATGAAAAAATTTCTGTCGTGTTGGTAATTAATCATCGTTTCTTTGAGGGCAGATGATGAATTGCACTCGTGTAGAAAGAAAGTTCCCAGATAAGCAATGACCCTAAGCGGGGGTGTGGGGATATACGTAATGGGTAATGGATGATATTATGCAGAGAGTATCCTGCTTTCTGATTCATACATGTCACCAAAGCGGTGATATCATCGCTTGGTTTGAGGGACAAAAATTGCATACAGAAAATGTTAGTGTAGAAATATAAATATCAACTACTTTGAAGAATGAGGAGATGAGCTCTAAATAGCTCAGTTTCGTGAAAATTGACGTATTATATAAAAATCTTAGCTTTAGGTTTGTAACGAATGAAACAATCAAACAACAGAGACAATGTCTGGGCTGAACCTTGCCCCTCCAAAAAATTTACAATGTGAACCATCAACCGTGACTAGACGATGATTCATTCTGCGATTATTCAACAATACTTTTTTTCCTTCAAATATTTAGGTTATGTACCGTCTCTTAGAACACGCATGTGAGAAAGTAACTCAAGACTGATGTATGGAAGATATGGAGGATTAGATGAAGGATGGGAATAAATGCATAATTCAGGGGAGATTTTGCAACACAATTTTGAGAATAATTAACTTCCCAGCAAATTAATTTGGTAAACTATAACTGGGAAGAGATAGCTGGACGTTCAAGGTATTTTGTTTTGTTGTAAAATATTTGCTAAGCATTTTAGAGATGGTCATACAAGAACTAACAGAGAGAGAGAGTGTTATGAATGACAAATAAACAACTTGAAATAAGAAATGGCGTTCGATGTAGGTTGCATGGCGAAGACGTCTATATGTAGTAGGCCTTCAGTTAGCCCAGATTATACTCTTTATTATATTGGAGGCACAGAACGTTTCATGTTGGACGAATAACAAAATTGAAATACATAAACCGTCAGTAGTGAGAAAATTAGCGTACACTATTATTAAACTATATATAAAAATTCCCGTCACTTCGTCCGTGTCCAACATTTATAATAAAATTTTAGCCAGTTGACGAATTCCCCATGAAACCTTGAATGAAAAATATTTTAAGTTACATCAACTTCGAATTTTATTTCTGATATCAACGATAAAAATATTACAGTTGTGCAACATGCACTTGCAGACTCCTGAAACGTTGTGTGATAAGGGATATTTTGAACAAAATTCACGTGTTGGTAGGAAATTTTCTAATAAGAACAAAAGAGCAGAGGTTGTGCGAAATGCGAAACAAGCCACCGAAGTAGGCTCAAACACTGAACATTTTAACAAGAGATTAGTGTGACAGTAGCAGTTGACTTGGCCATGACATCACGTGTTACAAGCTATTCCCACTTTTATAACAAGAGTACAGTACCACATATAAAAAACAACCATTTCAAGGGAAGGTCATTCATCTGTATGCAACTATTAAGAATCCACACTTACAGCGCCCGGCTAGCTCAGTCGGTAGAGCATGAGACTCTTAATCTCAGGGTCGTGGGTTCGAGCCCCACGTTGGGCGAAATTTTTTTTAACATTATTTTAATGTAATGAGTTCACGACGTTGAACAATAAAAGAATATTTCTTCAGAACAACATTTATAGAACTAATAATTTGAAAAAAAAAAAGTAAAACTCTTGAACATTGCTAACACGTGTATTTCATCCACTTGCATTTTCATCCGTTAATTTCGCGATTTGTACAAAGTGAACACGTATAAGGTACACGCGAACACAAAGTGTGAAATTTTAGTGTAGCCGACAATGACATGGAAACCATAACAAATCTCGCGAAAATCCGTCAACCGGTTCTCGAGTTGAAAGGTGTGGACAGGCGGACAGACACACGCATACACTTTGTGTTCGCGTGTACCTTATACGTGTTCACTTTGTACAAATCGCGAAATTAACGGATGAAAACAGATGGCTCTGTTAATAATAATTGTGGTAGACATAATTCTGCCGGTAGGTGGTTCCGCTAATAACATAATAATAACACAAATTATCCTGCTTTGGTTATGGTAACCTATGTTTGTCATTGCGGGGGGAAGGGATATGTCTCAATGGAAATAGGTCGCTAATAGCCCCTTTGTCCAGCCCCTAAATGACATTTGGAAAACTCAAGAACGAGAGAAAAAGTCACACTGCTACTTTATCGAGCATAGATTCCGGTTGGAATCCGATGCGAACCCGGGCCTCAGAGGCGAAAAGCTGGCGACTCATCACCTGAGGAATGGCACGGGCGAAGGTCACGTAAAGAGCGAGTGTGCATTAGTTATTAATAGAGAACAAAAATGGCGGCAGATACCAATGCTATTACTCAGAAAGAAATCATTAGATCTTGTTAGAATTACAGCGTCTACCAAATATGATGGCTAATCTACGCGTGACTGTCATGACCTGTTGATTTCCATTTTATCATCCGCGGTTTCCAAAGCTGCAAACCAGATCTTGATTTTAACATGATGCTGTTTATTAATTTATTCATCATTTATCTTCTTGAGATAAAATCTCTGCGTATCAGTGTTTTGTTGTATTCGTTTACTTACCGACAGCCTCTCCCAACATCTTGGAGTTAAAAAATGGTGGACAATAGCTGTCAGCTCTTGTAAATGAACAGGGCACTTGGTTGTGTTTTCTGTCTAACAAGACGTGATCAATTAGATTGCAGATCTCTCTGTCAGGAGAGAAACAAATGTATTTATGAATTTTACGTGGGAACAGCTTATTTTTATATATTAAATCTTGTCCGTCTAATCACAATAATTCTTATTAAATATTAAAATATTACAATAATTAACATTTAAAATATTTAAAATATTAAATGATGTTCTTTATCGAAATATTCGATTTACATTAGACCATCATTTTTCTAATGTAATCTAATTTAAATCGAATATTTCGATAAAGAACATCATTTAATATTTTAAATATTTTAAATGTTAATTATTTTAATATTTAATAAGAATTATTGTGATTAGACGGACAAGATTTAATATATACTTATTATATCACAATATGACGCAACTTTACCATCTTAGCTTATTTTTAACAACTCGATATTTTTATGTGACAACGTTTACTGCTCTAATCTTATTATCATTACTAATTTTACGTACAGTTTCGTTCAGAATTGTCTGTAAGAAAAAAATAATCTTTCCTCCTGGCCTTTAAATTGAAATCTTGAAACAAAAATATCATAAGCTCCTCTGGGGACTTTTTGATTGAAAACTCCTCATAAAAGCAATAGCTTGCGTCATAACTAATTGAATCTGGTACGGAGAAAATTATCCAGTCCGTAAACTTAACATATCGGAGTACCTACTAAATTCAAGCCCTATTTGTTGCTGAATTTGTCATACCAAGGAGTTGAATATGAACGCGTTGTTCAGGGTCACAGTTATGGTTTTAAGAATCAATGACAACTGAATATTTATGTAATAAGGGCATACGTAGAGGAAATATAGCAGCGAATTAGATCTGAAGATTAAAATTATATTAGTATCGATTGAAGAATGCTCAAGGAAAGTTGGAAAACACAGAACTTAAGCTGATGTCTCGTCCGAGATTCGAATCGGTATCTTTAAAATATATATAAGCGTTACCGCAGACACAGTCCGTTCGTCTGACACTACAAGATTTAACCGTTAATATTTGAAAAATGTTTGGACTAATTCAGAAAGCTGTTAAATAGCAGAATCTGATATCGAATCTGTTGAACGTTGAATTTGAGAGAATAATTTAACTGCAATGTTGGTGAAAAATCACACCAACAATATTTCAATCAGTTTACATCTGTAAAATTATATTATAATAATGAACGGTGCTAGAAACTTAGACTCACAATATTTAATAACAGTCTGCTTGGAGACGGAATGAACACAATTATAAATCCGTTGGTCTGAACACCAAATGACGCTTTGCTGTACGAGGTGCGATCGGAAAGTTTCAAGACTGCGCGTATAAAAACCCGTACACTTATCTCAGGTATTAAATTCATCCATCACCCTCGAAGTAGTTCCCCTGGGAGTGAACACAACGATCCCAGCGCCGCTGCCAAGCCTGGAAGCATCCCTGGAAATCTTTCTTTGTCAGCCTGTCAAGCACCATCTGCGATTCTGCCTGAATCTCTTCTATCGTCTCAAATATCCTTCCATTTAGCTGAATTTTCATCTTTGGGAAGAGGAAGAAGTCACACGGAACTTAGAAAGGAAGTTGGGGTCGGTTCTTGCAAGATCTTTGAGCTCCTGACAAACGAGAAGTCAAGTCGATTCTGCTTCTGGTCCTCAGACAGGATGCGTCGCATGTGGAGTTCTTCCTTTAGAATCAGCTGACAGGTCCCATAGCCTATCCCAACAATGTCGCACAAGTCGTTGATGGTACGACGTCGATTTTCGTAACATTTTCGGGCGTTGTGCTCGAAGATGGTCGTCCAGAACGCTCGTCATCATCGACAGAGGTTCGGCCGGCCATTTTTAAAACGTGAATGCCACACAAAAGTTTGTGCACGACCCATTGCGGACTCCCCAAATGCTTGCTTTAGCATTTCATAGGTTTCCGTAGCCGTTTTGGCGAGTCTTTGGCAAAATTTGATGCACACGCCATTCCGAAATCGCAGGAGGGTCGGTGTAATGTACTACCAAAACGCCCGTAACTAAGAAACAAATGCTAATTCGATGATGCCGGCTCGCACACTGATTCACTATGAATGTAGGCCGCACCCCCTAGCGGCAGAAGCTCGTACTACATCCGGTTCGCCCTCTATTGACAGAGTCTTGAAACTTTCCGATCGCACCTCGTAGTTACATTAAAAGATAGAAGTGTAAATGTAATTTATCATTTTAAACAATGCCTTTAGTCAAACACCCAGACCTTATTAAATTCCATTATTACAAGTGCCGGGTAATGAAGCCCGTTCTTCAAATTATCTTCGTTCATTCAGACTCAGACGAGGTATACATAAATGGTATATAAATCAGACATGGGTCTTGATAATTACCTATATCAGGCTGACGAAGGTCTATTTCGAGCGGAAATATCCCGCAACAGACGGGGCAGAGGGAAATGAGACTTTAAGCGTTAGCTAGCTGGATGTCAGTATGAAATCGGGTCGCCATTGGTACCATTACTTGCATGTTTTTCGTATTATTTTCGGTACTGTAAAGTGAAATTATCACTTTGATTTGTGTCGATCATCGCCCTGATGATGGAGGCAACAAGAACCTCTGGAACGTCATTAAACTTTTACAAGACTACACGACGCAACAACACAGAAGACAGAAATCTTCAAAATTATTCTACAATTCGCTTCAGCTGTAGAGAGACATATGAAGACAAGTCATTAGGATACGATAACATTTCCCATGGGTATTTAAATGTGTAACAATTTTTTTTAGGGTCGTAGACACTGAACAGTACAAATAAGACATTAAAGATCTGGCGTTTAGACGGCGGTGAGACGAAAGATTTTGGTCTCCTGAGTTGTAACCAAATGCAACGAGCAGGGCGTGTGTCCCACTTATTGTATTATTCTAAGCCCGAAATAAATAGACTTGGCTGCTGGATGAAGCGTTCTTTTATCTCGCAGGTTTGTAGGTTAGGGCGGTTCTAAATGCTAAAGGCACAGATTAGTCATCCGTGTAGAAGTCTACGCTAACACAGCGAAGTTATTAATCTTCAGAATCACGTCTATCTAAAGCTAAAGCTTAAATGTTTAATTAATTATTCTTGTCCGTCTAATCACAATTTAAAATTTAAAATTAAGATAATTAAAATATCATGTGATGTTCCTTATCGAAACATTCGATTTACATTTAGAACATCTTTTTCTTGCGACATGTTTCGGTTCTTAAATAAACCATCTTCAGGTGTATAAAAATTAAAATTATATAAAATTAAAACTTATACGTAATTTCTTATAAGCAACTTTTTTATCAGTTAATAGTGATAAACAACTATAAAAAAGTTGCATATAAGAAATTACGATTAAGTTTTAAGTTTATATAATTTTAATTTTTATACACCTGAAGATGATTCATTTAAGAACCGAAACATGTCGCAAGAAAAAGATGTTCTAAATGTAAATCGAATGTTTCGATAAGGAACATCACATGATATTTTAATTATCTTAATTTTAAATTTTAAATTGTGATTAGACGGACAAGAATAATTAATTAAATATATATCTTCACAATATGACGTAACTATACCATCTAAAGCTTAAAGTGTAATTCTACAATAAATGTTAGAATAATTTTAAGAGGCTTTTATAGTTGCTGTCTTACGAGTCTGGGTCCCGCCAATAGGGTGTCCATAGCTTAACGACGTATTCTTGCGGTCATTTTGAGTCTAAACGTTCAAATAAACCTGAGTTCGATATGCAACGATTTTACAAGAAACTGTTCAACGCTCAGTATGCATTGGCTGTGTTTGAGAAATTAGTTCACTAAGCTCCGCACATGGCGCGCATGTAGGCAAGACAGACAAAGGACAGTCAGTGCTGAAGACCACGTGACATCTCATCGCTTCGTGCGTTTCTTATAGGAAGAACTAACATTGATGTTGGAACCGAGGTGGTACGGTTGTTTGGCCAGCGAGATCACCAGATCTCTCGCCTTTAGACTACCTTATCTGGGATCACGTGAAATCCCTGGTGATTGCCACCAAGTCAAACAGTGGGGCTGAGCTGGGGAATCGAACAATGGACTCCGGTGCTAACATAAAAAAACTATTAAGGCTCTGTGAAGAGGGCTGTCACTTTAAACAAACGAGGGGCTCAACTGTGCATCGACAATCACTTTGCCCATTTCGAGTCACGTAAATAACGTGAGCAATTGAAAATGTAATTAAGAGCGTAGTCTAAACAATAACAACAACAATATATGAAGATTTCTGTCTTCTGGGTTGTTGCGCTGTGTAGTCTGGTCGATGTTTACCAACGTTTCAGAGGTCATACTGCCTCCGTCATCAGAGTATGAAGATTTCTGTCTTCTGGGTTGTTGCGCTGTGTAGTCTGGTCGATGTTAACCAACGTTTCAGAGGTCATACTGCCTCCGTCATCAGAGTATGAAGATTTCTGTCTTCTGGGTCGTTGCGCTGTGTAGTCTGGTCGATGTTAACCGATGTTTCAGAGGTCATACTGCCTCCGTCATCAGAGTATGAAGATTTCTGTCTTCTGGGTTGTTGCGCTGTGTAGTCTGGTCGATGTTAACCAACGTTTCAGAGGTCATACTGCCTCCGTCATCAGAGTATGAAGATTTCTGTCTTCTGGGTTGTTGCGCTGTGTAGTCTGGTCGATGTTAACCGATGTTTCAGAGGTCATACTGCCTCCGTCATCAGAGTATGAAGATTTCTGTCTTCTGGGTTGTTGCGCTGTGTAGTCTGGTCGATGTTAACCGATGTTTCGGAGGTCATACTGCCTCCGTCATCAGAGTATGAAGATTTCTGTCTTCTGGGTTGTTGCGCTGTGTAGTCTGGTCGATGTTAACCAACGTTTCAGAGGTCATACTGCCTCCGTCATCAGAGTATGAAGATTTCTGTCTTCTGGGTTGTTGCGCTGTGTAGCCTGGTCGATGTTAACCAACGTTTCAGAGGTCATACTGCCTCCGTCATCAGGGCGGTGAGTCTGAAGACTTCTGTCTTCTGGGTTGTTGCGCTGTGTAGTCTGGTAGATGTTTACCAACATTTCAGAGGTCATACTGCCTCCGTCATTAGGGCGATAAATCAGACAGAAGACAGAAATCTTCATACTCACCGCTGTGAAAACCTCAAATCAGACAACAACGTAACCTAAAGTTAAATCGAAATTATGTAAAAGTTACAAATGCAGTTAAATGCCCAATCTCATTTTCTTGACGAAACGTCACAGGTCGGACCCATGTTTATTTGAAATTTTCGACTGAAAATGGTCCCAAGAATACGTAGCTAAGAGATGGACATTCTGTGTATTATTAAGGTAATTTTAATATCCAATTATCTAATGTTAAATAAAATGTAGAAACGCACGTAATAAGATTTTAAATTTTTACGGCTGTGATTATACGGGATCTTATATTGTAGGCCAGTGATATAACCGAGGTGGACGTGCCCTGGGTTGAATTCCACCGTGCCTTGTATTAATAAAAAATATTTTCTCAGAATACAAGATTAGTCATACAGTTTTAAATTTCAAGAGCATACACAGAAATGGGAAAACGTAAGAGAAAGTTACCGAAACTTTCACAATCCAGTGAAGTAGATTTGCAATCTGTCTTATCGATTTGCAACTTAATTTGAAAACACAAAAAAATAAATAAAGCAGAGTAATCATTTGTGGCCAGCAACGTCTGTGTTTAATAGGTCACATAGACAGTGGGCCTGTAAGGGTTCTGAAGGATCCATAAGATAATGAAGGTAAGTTATGTTCCTTGCTAATTTACAGTATTAAATCTTTCCTCGGATAGAGAAATGAAAAAATAAACTTATCACGAATTGTACAAAGACATAGTAGCCTTTATGTAACTCAATACTTTAAAAATACTTGCAGTCTTAATTACTCCAGCTGGATGTTTCTGTGTGTGTCGGCCAATGAAAAGGCTGGCATGATTTCAGGGGAATAGTTTAGACTAATACCTATGTTAATTGTGTTTACAAAGATAAAATACTTCCTACAGCTTCGGGTTTAGAAAAATGTAAAGCAAGGGTCGAGATTTAGCAGAGATTTTATCGGAATGTCTTGATACATTTAACCTAAATTAAATTCCTAATACGACAGAAGATTTTCGGTGCTTAAACGATGGGTTGGAAACTTAGTAATATTGTATATACAGCACTGCATAAGTGTATAAGGAAAAGGAAACACTTGGAGTTTACGTCGACTGTAATGCCCTGGTCTGAACTTTGCCGTTGGCCAAGCGTTTAACTTGTCTACATCATGTTGGTAAAAACACTGATTTCATTTGAATAGAGCCAAGGTTGATTGTCCGATCCAAGAATTGATTTTTTATACACTTACTTGTTTCACGAATTAACGAACGCGTATGGCAATTCCGTCATTAAGGACCAAAATGGTCTATATCAATTCGTCTTAAAATAATATTGGCAAAATAAAGAAGTTTCATAATACATTTTTGCCAAAATATCCACAAAACGTTCGCCAGCCATCAGAAAGTTTGTTGAAAATGGTTTTGTGAAGTGCTGATTCAAATCTGTGTATAAAAAAATATTGTTTAACTGACTTTGTTAAAGTTAATTCAATGTTAATTGTACAGACACAGTAACTCATGAGAATTTTTTTTTTTGCAAATGGCAATTATTTCATTCAAGGATTTATTTCAAAATTTCTCTGTCATTTATGCAGCAAACAGACGCTATTACGTATTTGGAGGAAACAATTAAGAACTCTTTCAAACACTCCACCCACAGATACACGAGAAAATTCCTTCTCAGAAGAACACTCATATAGTAAAGACATTCATCGTCTTTTGTGGTACCAAAATGTCCATTGCCTCGCGTCGGCCACGATAATGATCCAGACGAATCAAATCCATGCGACGCAAATCTATTTACGCAAGATCCATTTTAATATTATAATCCCACGTACTCCTAGGCCTTTCGAAGTGGTCTATTCCTCTCAGGATTTCCAACCATTGAAAGCGTTTTGTAAAAAAGAAATAGAAGGAATTTTATCCAATTTAAGATCTTTTGGAAAAAAAATCAAAATAATGTATGAAGTTTACGGGTTAAAACTGCGTTGGAAAATTGTATAAATTACTAATTTACACATTACTTCTGCACTAAAACGCTGAGCTTGGACAAATCAGCTGGTAGCAATAAGTCATTTGAAATTATTAGGACATGTCCTTTTTTTGCAAAAGATTTCTGATTCTATTTGAATCCTTCCGGAAATGAGCAGAAAAATCTTCATATTGACAACTGCGATAATTCTGTGGTTAGACGTCTGCTAAAAGCCGTCGAATTCTGAACAAAATCCTGCACTTACACGCATTTAATAATTTATTTCGTATTGGCCTGCGTACTTCTAGTGACAGACAACACGAATATGGCCTAAAGATTCGACAGATATTTATTATGCTGGCGTAAATTCACAATTTGGGTTAAGTAAGGGAGGATCAGGGAATAATATTAAAATGGATCTTAAAGAAATATGATAATAAGGTTTATGACTGGATTAATCTTCTTCAGGATAAGGTACAGTGGCGCAGTACTGAAGGTAATTAAGGTTCTCATGGCGGTGAAGATGTAAATTTTTCTCTTATAGGCTATCACCTACGTTCCCGATAAATATACTGCTTCCATCTTTAGGGGGTTGAGTTTATGTTCTTCCGAAACGTCGGTATGTACCTACACTACCTATAAGTCCACGCGGTATTACAACCCAGAAGATAAGCATATAATGTACTCAAACTTCCAGTTTAAAATTGGGAAAATTTTTAAATAATTAAGCGAATGTAATTTCTCAAAGTGATTTTGCTCCTGAAATACGTAAGTTTGTTTCGCATCTCATGCACCAGAGCCATTAATTATCTGCAGTGCGTCTGGCCGCTCTTCAGACCATAGGGAAGATGTACAGACTATATAGTACGCGAATGTAATCTTGAGACTTGCAAGGAATGCAGGAAGTCCGAAACGTTAAAGGCAGACGCTCCTTCCTCCTTCATCCCACTTGTCTCAAGATTACAGTCGTGGACTGTACATCCACCGGTTAGTTTTATTTCTGGACTCAAGCTAAAGACGCCATGAACTTCCTTGAAAGAATTCATTCATTAACAGTTCCGCTTGCCTGTATTTTACACACTAAAGGCTTACATAACTCAAAATAGTTATTTTTGGTGTAATCAGACTTGAGATGATTCACTGCTGAATTATCCAAACCTCAATCTATAAATTTAGCACGCTAACACACATGAGCGAATTTTAACTGCTAATTATTTTTGGAAAAATCTTGCCGTAACAAGATATGGGCCTTAATACTATACTAATTATTTCATTAATATCAGTCCATAAATGAAAACTTTTAAGTTACCTAACGATTTAAAAAAGATAAACGTCAATATTTATATTAATCCATACGTTCATCACCGTTTTAACAAAACTACAACCTTAACTGTGTTCTAAACAATTCCAGTATATTAATTATTATTACCACTCAGTCGCATCATATATGCCCTGTCTGTCTCATTTTGTAATCTACGTCCAGATCTTTACGATGAAGGCGTGGTATTTGGAAACTGGATCTGGTATACCTCACCGTACGTAGACTGCAGCCTAGTCTACAAAATTCATTCAAAAGCAAGCGAATAACTGGTATTGAAATGCAGGTTTAAGTAATTGTGACAACTTCATTTCGGCCTGCGTTCATTCAAGTGCAAAGGCCAGTGAAATACAAGTGCATTCGGAGGGCCAGCCAACGTCCATTCCCTCTTCGAGGCGTCTGAACAATTCAAAGCATTGCCAGCAGCGTGAAACACCCAGGAACCTCCACGCCACGTGTCTCGTTGGAGAAGGTTGCGTCGAGAAAAATTCTTCAACACTCTTGAGTCCAAATATTTTATTCTGTACCCGTTTCCTAAAGTTCTCAATCGGTATTCTTCGCAAGTTTTAAACCCATATTCAGGCAGTTGACTAAAGAAAACGGTGGACAGTGTTTTATTCTAAAATAAATTTTATAATTATTTTACAGAAACTAGGACAAATGTATCTGTGATTTTTGATATATATTCCCCTTGCTCCAAATGGTATCTTCACTTCAGTCTTTTAGACATTTAAATTAATTTGTATGATTTTAAAACTCTTTCAAAGCTTATTATAAAATAATTTATTAATTGGAAACTTACCGGATTCAGGGGGAAACAGATTCCTTCAATACGCAAAAATAATGTAAAATAAAAAACAAAAACAGAATGACAATTAGCGCATTTGCCAGTACATTTATTCGTGCCAAGTTGAGAATTCTTACATCATATAGCAACATTTTCTACAAGAAACCCGAGGCAAATCATTTCAAACTGACAACAAGTAGAAAATTAAAAGTCGCTTTAACTCTTACGAATACAAACAAATAAACCATAAAAATCTGTATCACAGGATTTAAAATACGCGTAACCAAGTCATAGATGTTGCCGACTAGCCGGTCTCCGGACCAAGTTTTGAACCCGGATTCAAAAACGGACGCTGACCACTGTTATTAATTTTATTATTTTACGTTATTATTAATATTTTCTTTCTTTGTTTGGCTTTGACACACATCGACCCTGAATTTTCACGAGTACCAACAAAACAACACAACGCAGAAGAACAAAGACGAACATAAATGCGTTACACGGGACTCGAATCCACGATCCTAGTACCCAATCTGTCGAGACCCACGTCCCAGACTCGGCGGCCATTGTAACCGTTACCAGCAATACTCGGTTGGAGATTAATTATTGGTTTATTTCGGGATCTAACAGAGTAGATGGTGGAGCCAACCAAATAATTTTAACCTAATGAACTTAAAAGTAAACCAGTTCAAGTTCTGTTAATGTTATCTGTCCTGCTTCGTAAAAAATGCCTACATTATACGAGATATGTCTAAAATTAGACTGCACAATACAGAATGAAGATCTTTGTATTGCGTGCTGTTGAGTCTTTCTTTATCAAACATCGCGCCACGCCAGAAATATACTTCAAGATATAAACACTGTTAGAAAGAATTCTTTGGAGAACTTGAAAGCCCGTTGTCCTTTAAATATTTAATCTACACACAAAAACTCAAAGAAATGATAAACCAAACAATGACGTAATTTACACTAGTTATTATTATTATTTTGAAAATGCTAGGTTTGATTCGGTACATTACTTCTTCCTTCTCCACTGTTGATAGCCTTTTGGTCTTGTAGAGTACCTTAGTCCGTTCCAAAATTGAGTATGCTTCCGTTGTTTGGAACTCTATTACTAATACAGATTCCTTTAAATTGGAAAGGATTCAAAGGAAATTTGTAGCTTTGTGTTACGCTAGATTCTTTAATGGCGTTTGTGCCTATAATTATGACGATATATTAGTTAGATTAAATTTCTTATCGTTACATTTAAGGAGGAGGCTTTTGGATCCTCTATTCCTCGTGAATGTTTTTAAAGGCAAAATTAGTTGCTCATCTGTTGTTGATACAGTTAGTCTCTGCATACCTGCTAGGTCTATCAGAGACTATTCTACCTTTACTGTACAACGTAATTTTAAGGCCAGTCCTTCTGCCAGATGCGTTTCTGCTGCCAATGCAGTCTGTAGGAGCATCGACATCTTTAACAAAGATCGTGTTTTGCTTCCTGAGGTCAGTCAGCTTTTTAAACAATAATCATTGTTTTTATTGTTTACTTAGTATAACATTTTATTGTGTATGTTTTCTGTCCAATATTAAACTGTTTTTAGTATAATTATTATTTTACTTATCTATAGCATTTAGTTTTTTACTTATGACTTATTTTGCAATAAATCAATATTGTACAGTTATATTTTCAGTTCTTTGTTTGTTTGCTTTTGTATTGTAATGTTTGTATTGTTGTTAGTGCTTGGCTGTTATTGGCCTTTTTGGCTGTTGTCAAGCACTTTAATATATGAATTGAATTGAATATGATCGTCATTATCAGGGGCTCTACAGTCCTTGACCTCCTCAAACATGGGAGGTTTATTGATCTATTTACATATTTTGTAGGGCTCCTTGGACGAGTGATCAACCCGTCACAAGGCCTCTATTTATACAGGACAGCACAACACAGAAACACGTACGTAAACATCCATGCCTTGAGTGGGATTCGAACCCACGGTCCCACTCTCCACACCGCGCGGCTACTGTGAACTGCAATTTGTACCGGCAGACATAATGAATTACCAGAACCTCATAGGTGACAAGATATAACATCAAAATGGTTCGCTAATTACGTATCGCTATAAAACTGTAAATTTATATAAAGATTTGAACGGACGCCATGTTTGATTTTGTATCTATCGATAGGTTCGTTCGTGCATTTGAATCTTTATAGCAGGTGGTAATCACGACTTAACACATCATAGTATTTACAAAGGTTAGTATGGAAGTTTCTGGTTAGAACCTAAATTTTGACCAAAGTTTCTCCAAGTTTTACCAGCATTTCCAGAAATTGTTTACTTACATTTCATTCGAAACCATCCTGTCGAAGCTGTGTAGTTTGAACAGTTGATAAAACGTCGATGTTTAGATCAAAGATCGATTACTGGCTATATGAGTATTGATAAATCTAATTAATATATATTAAATCTTGTCCGTCTAATCACAATAAATTCTTATTAAATATTAAAATATTATAATAATTAACATTTAAATATTTAAAATATTAAATGATGTTCTTTATCGAAATATTCGATTTACATTAGACCATCATTTTTCATGTTTCACTACATGTTTCAGTTTCTAAAGAATGGTTTAATATTTTAAATATTTTAGATGTTAATTATTATAATATTTTAATATTTAATAAGAATTTATTGTGATTAGACGGACAAGATTTAATATATATTTATTATATCACAATATGACGCAACTTTACCATCTCAAATCTAATTAAATTGATGAGAATAAGGTTTATATTAAGCCACTTTTCCTGTATAATAAATAGCTAAGTAAAACTAAGGAAAGCTATATTCCGCATAAACGATCCTCGTGTCCGATCTGAATATCGAATTAGCACCCTTGCCGGGAACGTAATTGGTTTTTAAATATCTAGAACTCATAACACCCAAGGCCCTTGTAAAATTATAAAATAACCTTGTACCAAAATCAGAGAATACGCTGAAACGTTTGGGGAATATTCACAATTTCGTGTTCCAAAGGGCGCTGACTTCTGTGAGTTTGTTGAAATGGAGGATACAAGCATGGATGTTCATCAACATGTCCAAGCAGAGAGAAGGAAGAAATATAGGGTTAATAAATTTTGAATGCAGCCAAATCATACGGCTAGAATGTGATTTCACACACTTCTAAGAATTAATGTGCTTACGTAAGACAGATATAGATGAGCTGTTTTCCCTTTGCAGTTCAGGGCACTGAGCCCTGGAGACTCGAATCATATGGCATCAGCAGTAGTCGCTCGATGACACAACTTCCTCAACTCTGTGCTACGCAATGTTCCCTGTCGTCTGTGTTACTCTGAGCGGATGCTGTTTACAGACAGATCTTTGTGATATTAGTCGGTTTCTGAAGACAAATGATGGAATACTACCTTAAAATGGGCCAAAACCAATTCTTGTCTCAATTCGGCATGATATAAACTATGCGTCCGGAATAAATGCAGAAATTAACACTACGTGATTGTCGAGTGACAGATTACAGAAATGGACTTGCAGACCTCGTACCATCGACTTATACAGATTATGAATTAGACTAGAAAGCTGCATGACTGTCGAATTAACTATCGCATAGATTTGACCTTTGAAGGAAAATACATCGCGAGAGATCTCGAGGTTGAATATTTGGATTATTTGAAGTTGGCTACCAACGCTTTGGAGAAATATATATATATATTTATTTTCACAGTATTATATTTTATACTACATAATGTTTTAATATTATATAATTTTAACAACATCATTTAACTACAACGTTTGTGTATGGACTGTGAAAATAAATATATATTTAATCAACACAAACATGACGCATTTAAGCTACAAAAAAAAAAAAAAAATATATATATATATATATATATATATATATATATATATATATATATATATCAGGGTAGAAGAGTTGCTAACCATTTAGAAACCTAACATCCGTCACAAGATCTTCCCACGACTTGTTTTATAACACTTCAAGCTTTGCCTCATTTATTATTTATTTTTTTATTTATTTGACTGCAAATGGGTTTTTACCCGGTGGCAGTGGTCCTACAATAAGACACAACAAAACATAAGACAACAAAAACAATAAGAAACAACAGAACAATGAGACAGAACAAAACAATAAGACACAAAAATCATAAGACAACAAAAACAATAAGAAACAAGAGAACAATGAAACAGAACAAAACAATAACACAAAAAACATAAGACAACACAAACAATAACAATAAGAAACAACAGAACAATGAGACACAACAAAACAGTAAGACAAAAAGACATAAGACACAACAAAACAATAAGACAACAAAACAATGAGACACAAAAAACATAAGGCACAACAAGAACAATAAGACACAACAAAGCAATGAGACACAACAATACAGTAAGACAAAAAGACATGACACAACAAAAACAATGAGACACAAAAAGCATAAGGCACAACAAGAACAATAAGACACAACAAAACAACACACCACACTCAAAATAAAACAGCTCATAATATTACAAAACCGTATAACCTAAAGTACATAACTTAAAAATTAATACCAACTAGACATAAGTCAGTAACAGTAATGAATCACACGTTTCATCAGGACCTTCTCTTCACTTCACTACACTTATGAAACCTTCCCATCCTCACCCCAATTTACCCCCCTTCACTGCACCCACCCATCTATTCCCTTTACTTCACCTCATTTATCACTTTCCTAACCTTCTTCCTAAACGTACTTGGTTTACAGGAGAGAGTCCCTAAAACCTCAGCAGGTAGCTGGTTCCAGAGTTGGATGGTCCTATTTACAAAGGAATATTTTCCGATATCTGTTCTTTGTTTTCTGCTCCTAACTTTCCGAATATGATCGACTCTGCTCAGGTAGTATGGCCTTTGCAATCTGACACCTATAGCTTTCCATGCCCGATCTCCCGTGTACGCCTTGAAGAGAGCACATATTCGTGCTATCTTTCTACGCTGTGCCAGGGTTTCCCAGTTCGAATCGCTCCTGTGATATGCAAATTTACATGCTTTCCTTTGCACCCGTTCTAACGCATTTATCTGCCCCTCCCTGTAAGGATCCCAGCACGCCGCCCCATATTCCAGAATCGGACGCACTAGTGATGTGTAGGCTAGACTTTTAGTGTTACTATTCCCCTTTTTGAGAACACGCATTGTAAAATGAAGTGCCTTCCAGGCTTTTTTCACCGTATAATTTACTTGATCAGCCCAGCTTAAATCGCTGCTTAAGATAATTCCCAAGTATTTACAACTGCTCACTTCCGGAATTATTTGGTCCCGTAACGAATAGTTTAGTGGTTCCTTCACCCGACTTCTCGTGAAACTAACTGCCTTACTTTTACTTGGGTTAATTTTCATATCATTTTCAACCGCCCACTCCCCCAGACTGTTTAGATCCATCTGCATCTTTTCTATATCTTTACTATTTATAATTTTCCTATATATTATACAGTCATCTGCAAAAAGTCTAATAGTCGATTCAATGTTCCTCCAAATATCATTTACGTACGCGAGGAATAGAAGTGGACCCAATACACTCCCTTGCGGTACTCCTGATGTTACTCTGACTTCCTCTGATAATTGCCCTCCTACTCTAACTCTCTGCGTTCGGCTTAAAAGAAATTCTCTTATCCATACGACTATCCTCGAGTCCACGCCCGATGCCGCGATTTTCATAAGCAGCCGATCGTGAGGAACTAAATCGAAGGCCTTCGAAAAATCTATTATAATCGCGTCTAACCTTCCTCCGTTATCCAGTGTGTCTGCAATGTCCTGACAAACCGTGATTACTTGACTTTCACATGAATATCCCGGCCTGAACCCATGTTGACCCTCGAATAACCAATTCTTTTCCTCCCAGTTTTTCCTCAGGTACGATGCTATAACGTGTTCCATTTGTTTGCAGACCACCGATGTTAAACTGACCGGTCTGTAATTTGTGACCAATGATCGATCACCTCCTTTGTAAATAGGAACCACTATGGCTTTTTTCCAGTCCCTTGGTATAGTGGCATTATTAATTGTTACGTCCAATAATCGCGCCAGGTATGGAATCATGGCTTCCCCACCCAGTTTTAGAATTTCCCCAGAAATGCTGTCAGGCCCTACTGATTTGCTTTTTCCCATCCCTGCTAGCCTTTTTCTAATGATTTTAGTACTAATGGCGAAGGGTTCGCCTGAGTTATCGCATTGTATCTGCGGGATGCTACGCTCGCAGCTAAATACCGAAGAATAATAGAAATTAAGGGAGTTGGCCTTTTCTATCGAGTCAGTAATGAGCCGTCCATTACCATCCTTGATCGCCGGAATATTTTCCCTGTTTCCTTTACGTCGTTTTACATACTTGTAGAAATCGGTCCAGCATTTACCTTCATTTCTTAATATTGTCCGTAAAAATGTTTCCTGCGCATTTTGTTTAGCTAATAGCAACTGCTTTGATAGACGTTTCAGTTCCTCTTGGTGCTGTTGTCCTAATTTTCTGCTGTTATATGCTTTTCTCACCCTTGACTTTAACCGTTTCACCTCCTTATTGTAGTATTCAGGGTCCGAATTTTTTCTCAGTATTTTATGTGGCACAAAACGTTGGATACTCTGGAATATTATATTCTTGAAATTATCCCATATCTCTTCCACGCTACTACCATTTCCAGCCCACAATTTAAACTTTTCCCGAAGAAAGGTTTGTAAACCTAAAACATTTGTTTTGCTGTACACCGGGACACTTCTTTCTACCTGAGGTTCACAGCTATTTTCTTCCCATTCCACTTCTAATAATACCCCACAGTGGTCACTGATCCCCTGTACTATGCTGCAAGAGGTGAAGGAACTTTCAGGCCGGACCAGGTAAACATCCAGCAATGCATCCCCTCGGGTTGGCCTCTCTACTACCTGCGTGTACCCATTTTCCCATACCAGTCTATTTATAAATGCCTGATTTCCACTTGCACATTGCACGTTTCCATCCCAATCTGCATACGGCAAATTTAAATCACCTCCAATGATGCTACGCTTCGTAGAATTTCCTAAATAATTGGTTCGGGCTGCCAATCTTTCCATAAGTCGCATGTCCTCGTTCGGAGCCCTGTAGATGCCTATAATATCCCATGTGAATTTAGGGTCCCTACCTTTCGCTTCAACTGCTAACATCTCAAAATCCTCGTCCACCCATAGTTCCGCGCAAGCTATGTAATTTTTTACACAAATGAACACTCCGCCACCTCGTGCATTTCTATCTCTCCTGAAGGTTGTGTAATCGTCCCTAAATACTTCGGCATCACTAATTTCCTCTCTAAGCCATGATTCCGTGCCTATTACAACATCGGGATTGTATGTATCAACTAAATTCCAAAAATCCAAAGACTTATTTAGGATACTCCTGCAATTTACCTGCAGCAAAACCAGCGAATTTCTCTCCAACTGCTCTACTCCTCTCTTGGCTACCCCATCATCACTTATCCCGCCTTCTGTATCGTCCCTAGCTTGAATTGCCCTCGCTTCCTTCCTCCCGTTTTTCTCCCAGACCAGCGTCGGATTTTCCTTGATGATCTTCCGCGTTATGTTAGATGCCCCCTCACTTGTAGTATTCAGCAACCATCACTCGTTCAACTTCTGACCTCCGCCGTCGAATCCACAAACTCTATGATATAGTTTGCCCAGTCTTTTCGCTCCTCCTCGGTTGATGTGTAATCTGTCCCTGCTGAAGTCCCTATCATCAATCCAACTGTTCGGGTCTACAAAAGTAACTCCAGTGGTCCTTGCTACCCAGTCGTATCTGTCGTTTAGTGCTCCGATACGACGCCATGAAACGTCTCTACGCCTAAGCACACCACTCAGGACTAATTTTGATATGGGAAATTTAGTTCTTGCCTTCTGCACAAGAGCGTACACATCGCCCATCACATAGTCTAGATTTGCTGTTCTTCTTAAATCATTCGTACCTACGTGAATTATGACCGTGTCTGGGTTTCCAAAATTCCTGTTTTCCATAACTCTTTGTAGCTGTTCAGTTCTGATACCTGGAAAGCACTCCACCTTGATATTTCCATGATCAGTACCCACGTCTCGTATTATAGAGTCACCCAACACTAGGCACTCTGCACCACCCTGAAGTTTCTGCGCCGTATCCCGCCCGCTAACTTCACATCCCGCTGCCGCCCCTCGCAACTGCTCTTCCAGTCTCTTATTCTGCCGTTTTAGATCTTCAATTTGATGTAGAGCGTTTTCCAGTTTCTCCTCTAGTTGACGAAGCCTGTCCCATCTACACCGATCACAGCACCACCTCCCGCTCTCCACCATATGAGCTTTTACGTTTCCACAACTGTTGTGAAACCACCGTCCACACGTGTCGCATTGTGTTCCAGATTTTAGGTTTCTGTCGCACACATTACACAAGACTTGCAAAATGTTCTCAGAACCAGGTCCAGGATTCTGCTCCACACCGCTGATTATCAAGAGTACAGCTAAAGCCGCTGCACACAGAATCGTGTTCCCTAAGCAGCTTCCATGTCCAAATCTGTCTCCTCCTCGTACAGAACGCCATGAAGTCCTACCTGCCCAGGTACCCACGCGGGCTCGGTAGTCTTCCAGGTAGCAACCCATTATTCACAGCTCCTTCCCAAACACGTCTGCTCAAAACAACAACCCAGTAAAGTTACTGTGATCTGATACCTCGTCCTATGTACGTTACCGAGATTATGTTGTGGAAAGGAGCGATTCATTTAGATTCAGTGGCAAAGTTGCAGTTGCCAGAATAAGCGGAACCATTAGTTTGGAGTCGACGTGATACATTTCGTTTGATCTTCTAGATGTAATTATGAAAAGCTGGAGTTAGGCCACGGTACCCGATGGTCCAAAGAGTGAAGTTGAGAGTGAGAGACAGAAGGCGGAGGGAGGCTGTCTGTCTTAGTTTAATGTACACTTCCACTACGCAAGTTCTGAACAGAAAAAATATCCCTGTTAGCTAAACTTTGTTCGGAATCTATTTTTAGGTTAGGTTAGGCGTTCGGTTTGTCGTCTCACCAACACATCCAGGACGTCTTTGAGAGGAAACACATGACGAAAGAAAGAGATACGAAAGCGAGGAAGGAAAGAGAAAGGAAAGAGAAGATGTAAGAAGGAATAAAATAAAGAAAATAGAGGAAACATGGCTGAGATTCGAATACAGATTTCAGAAATCTACGTCTTGCTATGTCATCTATCGAATAAGTAATATAGACCCTAAGTTTTTTAAGTTATGGTCCCAGTTAACTGACATCCCGCACTATTTGATATTTCCTTCTTGAAAATTTATCATTTATATTCATTTCCAACAACCAACTAGAAGAATTTTGTCCTTAGTTACGTTTACAGAACGTGCAGTAATTGGAATGTATCTTTTAACCATTTTCCTACAGAATGATATATTTAAAATTTAATTTGATTAATACATTTGTTATGGTATCATGTAATTTACATTGTTAAAAATACGCAAATGACTTTGGAGGTTAAAAAATTTTAGTCAAGGTTTATTTCGACTGATACCAGAATATAACAGACCTAATTAGTCTAAGAGAGTTAGGTTTCAAGGCAATTTGTCTCGTTCGTCATTAAAAGAATCGAAGTTCTTCTATTTTCTTCAACATCAAAATTCTATTTAATTATAATCTTAAAGCAAGTTCTTGGGAAGAATTCAACTTATTAATTATATAACAACTCTAGTTTAACTACAGACGTCCTATAGCGTGCGATGAGATGAAAACCGTACCTGAGGATTTATAAACAAGAGTTGGCTTTGTCGCTCACATAACAGTTAAGACAGTCCCCTTCCAAATCTTTTACGTTCAAAATTCAAGATCGCCTTTTGAAGACTTTGTAATAAAAATGTGTCCTTATATAGCATCAAAACAAGTTAATATCAGAGCAGAAACACAAATTACTCATCCAAAGGACACCTGTTCAATAAAACGAATTATATATTCTAGGTGCGTTACATTATCCAGAGACTGTTTTTAGCAGAGTGAATTCTCGAAAGTATTTAGCGAACCAAGGGGTACAGATTTTAATGTGAAATTAAGGTGATAAACTCTGCAAATTACTGACGATAATTTATTATTTGTCGAAGTTATGAAACAGTTCAGAAACAGAAGATCCAACGAAGAGGAGTATTACTTATAACTGTGATTTATTTGCACAAAATTCGTACTGATTTATTTCAGAAACCGTTCAACCAGATTTTATCAAGTATGGTAATGGAAAAACACATCACAAGTTACCGGGCCCATTTAACATCGGTCCATACTTCAAACGAAACTTGTAAACACCTTTCATTTTCTCCCCAAGTATCGCATAAACTGGTAAATACTATATTTGTTTAAATATTTGTTTAAATCTTGTCAGTCTAATCACAATAAAATTCCTATTAAATATTAAAATATTATTATAATTAACATTTAAATATTTAAAATATATTAAATGACGTTCTCTATCGAAATGTTAGATTTACATTAGATAATCACTTTTTACAAGACATGTTTCAGTTCTAAAAGAACCATCTTCAGGTGTATAAAATTATATAAACTTAAATATAATTTCTTAAATGCAACTTTTAGTCAGATGTTTATCAGATTTTCAAATGATGTTTTATTCTAGATTTATTGTATTTTTAATATCGTATTCGAAGTTGTTCTGTATATGTACGTCGTGCTTAACATGATTTTGTGTGGGTGAACGTTTTGTTATTGTTTTTGTATCATCCAGAAATGAAGTTGTGGAGGAGTTACGTCTATCTGGAAGTATTGCCGTGTTTGAACTCTGGTAAATACTAAGAAACAAAGATCACGCTGAAACCTGTAACTCTAATTTGTGCTATTTTCAATATCGTTTATATTTAACGAAATACAAGGGAATCTGCTTCATAAGTAAACGCAGTGCGTTAGGTGGACAGTCCGTCTACAAAATTCTTGATTATATTTTAATTGTTTATTAAGAATTCACTGCACTCCTTAATTGTTCGAAACTAATTGATAAGACTGCTTATTTGTATACACGTTTTCTGTTGTTGACTTAGTCACGTAATGGACTGTGTCTTAAGAAGCTTACCTGTTTTAGTAGAGTGGACTACGCAGGTGTGTAGTTACCGGTTGAAACCTGTAGCTGAACTGAAGGGGTTGGTTGATATTGAGGGATAAATGAGGGTAGGAGAGAGTTGGAGAAGGGATGACGATAATGGTGGTGGATAAAGAGAAAGGCCTTTAGGTTTCATTGGAGTTATCAGGATTTAAAAAAAGGGGTTGTTGCTATCGAGATTTATTTCATTGAAATTAATACCTTTTTTAAAATAATGTTGTATGTGTGATATTTTTCTAATGCGCTTATGTAATTGTCCATTTTAGGCTCTTGGAGAATTTTCATTGTATCTTCCAAGGTGCCATATGAGTGTCCATTTTGTAGAATAGAATCTCTGATATGCTCTGAAAATTCTGAATATTTTTACCTATATAATATTTATACGCAATATGATAGAAACAATATATTATTATCTTCAATGAAATCAGTATTTTTTGCCAAAGATTTATGCAGAATCGCAAAGAACGCGTTTGCGAAATATTTGCAATCCAAAATGTATATACTGACGCATCTTTCCAACATTGTTTTGTCTCCTTCTTTTTCGAAGACACTGACGACGTCGCCCGGTGACATTTCTTGACACCAGAAACTCGACATTCTTCGAGACGCGTGTCATTCTGTGCGCCCCGGGTTTTGGTAGGACTATATTATTAGCACGCTGCCTAAGAACGTTCAGAATCTTAGGTTTTGTTCTGCCTCATTCCGTGTCCTTAGCCATAAATTAAAAACCAGTAAACATTCATATATTTTATATAATCGGCTTTCCTTATTGGAGCCCTTTGCAAAGTTTGGAGCAGGTTATAACATGACGTGACCTACATGAGCTCTTGTATAATCACAGAAATATTATGTGTTATTAATTTAATCCACCTGTGCTGATCTACAACCATCAATCATATTTTAATAAGAGTTTCGTGACTTTTCGAACACCCTGTACAAAGCACAGGTAAACTCACGCAAGAAAACTATTCTGAAGGGAAAAAAGTACTGTTGTCATAAACGTCGGTTTTAATTCTATTCCAAATTGTCTCCCCAACAGCCCATATTCTGCTATCCACTCTTCTTCAATTCCATCTATTTGTCATTGCGTCATCCAACTTTAATTCCATTCTTCCCAGCACCATCTAGTTTCGGCCATTTGAATCGTGCGTTCTTACGACACTACTCGGCAGTTTGCGGAATGTGGGACAGCCCCGCGATCTATGACTGCAGCGGATATTCTACGAACTACAAAGATGTAGCTTTCGTTCTCTAAACGTGACGAATTGAGGTCATGATGAACAGACTGGACAAATATGGACTCAGGATTTCTCAGCATCTACTTTCATTGTAACGACAGTCAGCTGAGTTGGCAGCTGTGGAAGCACCACGAGAGAAACTTGATACTTAAAACAAGCATGACTAGTCACCTCAAAAGAGACTTCTTTTACATTATACAAAGTTAAATTTCATAAATTATTTTGTTCGACTTTTATGGTCTGGAATTCTTTGTCTTTCCTTGATATCCTTGGTGACAGTCCATCGTTAAGAATTTACTAATTATAATAAAATGTAGAATTAGAAATATTCCAACGATAAGCAAACTTCATTAAAACAAATGACAGCTGCTTAGTTACATCCGATGTTGACAGATGGCTGCTAGGTCATCGACAGACATGGAAGGTGTAATACAGAAGTGAGTGTCCGTTTTAAGTATGACCGCGTTACTGGTTGGAAATAAAAACTGTTTACCTGCGAGAAAGAATTGAACTACGCCACATTATCAAAATAAAATTTTTGATTTACGCTCCTGACAATAACTTAATTAAAGTATAAGTATTATTATTGTAATTATTCCTAAACAAAATTTCTCTTAAGGGTAAATTTTGACGTAATAATTTCAAAAGCGTAATAAATATTGTATACTAGCAATGCCCATTGAAGTTCAACGGAAATTTAAATGCATATATATCTACAATGCACCATTAATAAATCTTCAGTTGATTCAAACGAAAATCGTTATAATTTTAGACATTGTATTTAACTTCTTTCTACGTCTCGTAAAATTTTGTACACCTCTGGACGTTCAAGTGCTGAAATAAATAAATAAATTACTTCCCCGCTGTTTTTGTTAGTAAGAAAAACATTTTTGTGTTACCATTTTTTCCTAAGACTCGACGTTGCATAAATTTCTTTAACATAACTGTGCCTAATTTTTTTAATATTATGAACCCAAGGGAAAAATTATAACTTTTTCCTGTTTCAGCAGTTAAGCATCCATAAAGCATTCCACGACGTCCATTTTTAACTGGACTGTAACTTCTTATGTACTGACATTCCTCCTCGGCATTAAATCTTCATCTGTTCTTGAAACCTTGGCCGGAACATAATGTGTTTATACGACACTGCATTTGGGTAAGGCAAGATGCTGTTTCTCGGATCCATCTGTTTATTCTGCAAAATATGTGTTTATTTGTCGATAATAAAAAAAAACTTATATCCTGAACATTTTGAATGGTAATTCAAACAGTTACACTGCACACATTAATTTTTACGTCACGTTCAAATACCTTCCAGGAACTAAGATTACGGTTTTAAAACTCCGCCAAGAATTAGATCGACGTCAATGACGGAGTCCTCGCGATGTTACGAATCACCTTTCAGAGGTTCCTCCCAAATGTCCTACCTCTTACGTGAAACAAGACAAGTGAATCCGCTGTCTAAACAAAGGAGAAATTTTAACTTTTATCGTTCCTCATTAAAACATCCATAAATTCTATACTGATGACCGATCTATTAGGAATATTAATTTAATGTCTTGGTTATGTTATTATTGATTTATTTAGCGATGGATTCTTGTCTATATTAAAAATAAATAAATAAATATAAAGAATCAGGACGGAGGACTAAATAAATATAACAATCAAGAATTAAAATTATAAATAAAATAAAAAAAATAGATGAAGAAGTGAGAACGAAACTTTAAAAACAATGCAGATACTGGGGCATAGTAGCTGAGGATGCTGTACGGAAGTTACTCTACATTTACAGCTGCTGTGTTCCGTCACCCGATGGATTGATCGTCTAACATTACGACCGAACGATCAACAGTGTGTTACGTAACCGTTCCCCGGCGTTTGGTGGCCCAAATAGACACCGGGCCAATGGAACATGGCTCTAAGCCAGGCCCTGATACATTCTTCCTAAAGTGCAGATCTGTTAGTTTGTATTTTTCCATCGAGAACGTCCCCTCGTACAAGGGCTTAAAATGTGAGTGAGTTCCTGTCCAGACAGTCGACGGGACGAGACTAGCTTTCCGTTGAACATGGTGCAGTCTAGTAGAAGTTTACCGACGAGGTCCTTGCTGCCTCCATCATCAGGGCGAGAAACGTCCGTAAACTTCTACCAGACTTCACGTCGCAACAACCCAGAAGACATCCATCTTCAGACTCAAATCCTATAACCTATTACCCAACTCGCTGTAGGACATCGTTATGACAGTTTTGTTGGCAATACTGTCATGAGCTGCAATGTTACTGTTTATTAATGCGACAAACGAAGAGGCAGAATATCTCAGTAAAGTTACGGGCGTCTGGATTCGATTCCTGGCAGGGATAATTGTTTATCATAGCCACCGAGTCCAGACCGGCTTTGGGGCCAACCCATCCCCTTGTCGAGATTTTACCGGGATAATTCTTTCTGGAGACAAAGCGGTCGGATAATGAAAGTAAGCTTAAAATGTGCACAGTTAAACATCCATTCCACCATATCTCTTCATGGCGTAGTTATATAAACTCGGGACGTTACATCTTTAAATTGTCTATTATACTATTATTACCATCGTAACAGCTGCATTACATTAGTTAAGTCGATGAAATTTTGCAAGTTCACAGACGGCATTCGAGTTTCTGAGTTATGTCACGTAAAACATGTATCACGTAACTAAAATAATTATTTAAAAAATATCTTCTCTTCCATAATAGTTTTATTTTACTTATATATAATAATCCAATCAGGTATTTTCGACGGGGTAACGTTACTCTAACCTCACTTATATTATCCATAGTTCATTATGATCAGGATATGCTACAAAAATACGTCACGAGATTAATAATATATGTCATGGACACGGCTACAATAAATCAACAACGAAACGCGTTTATAACTTATCAGCAACAGAAAATTTAACACGTAATTCGTGGTCAGTATCCTGGATTAAATACGCTTATATAATTATTTCGCACGGCAGCCATGTTGTTATTACCGATTGCAAGGAATTAGCGCAGTTCATATCACGTTTTGGATGAGTCACGCAATTGTTTCAAAGCTCAAACAGGAATCAAATAGCATAATGATCATACGAACCTGCTTTTTTCATTAAGAGAGAAACGTAGGTAAAATTTCCTTAACTGTCATGAAGAGTTTACTCCAAACATAAAACTCATTCATAATCATCCTACCATAAACATTTCACCGCTATATAATCATAAGAGTTCTTACATCGCCGTGAAATAATAAGGTAAAACGAGCAGTAAATCATGGATTTTTGGAACACCAAATTTTCTTAACTTCTCTGTCCCGCGGAGTTATTTCGTTAGACAGAAAAATTTTATATATTAAATTTTGTCCTTCTAATCACAATAATTCTTATTTCTTTTAGGAACTGAAACATGTCGTGAAACATGAAAAAATGATGGTCTAATGTAAATCGAATATTTCGATAAAGAACATCCATTAATATTTTAAATATTTTAAATGTTAATTATTATAATATTTTAATATTTAATAAGAATTATTTTGAAAAATGATGTTCTAATGTAAATCGAATATTTCGATAAAGAACATCCATTAATATTTTAAATATTTTAAATGTTAATTATTATAATATTTTAATATTTAATAAGAATTATTTTGAAAAATGATGTTCTAATGTAAATCGAATATTTCGATAAAGAACATCATTTAATATTTTAAATATTTCATATGTTAATTATTTTAATATTTAATAAGAATTATTGTGATTAGACGGACAAGATTTAATATATACTTATTATATCACAATATGACGAAACTTCACCATCTTAGAAAATTTTTAATGAAGACATTAATGACAATCAGCGAGTAGTCAGTCAATTGTTCCATCTACAACCAGTACGAGAACAGACACTCGCATTGATTTTAATTAAGAACCTTAATTAGACACAGAAAGTGAATAAAGGAAGATTATGAAATAATATATAAATAACAGGGCGACACGCATGTTTAGTTAAGAAATTGTGTATAAACCTCCCGACGAAAAATCTAAAACAAATTATTATTTTCAAGACCATGGCGTAGACAAGAGGATAATATTAAAATGCATCTTAAGGAAATAGAAAAGGAAGAAGTGGACTGTATTTATGTGACTAATACAGGGACTTAAGTCGTAGGTGAGTACGACAATACGAGAAATATTTTGACAACATAACATCGTTAACTTCTAAAGAAGTATTCTGTATGGTGTTTAAAAATTAGGAGGATAAACTGGATTTAAGTTACTCAGGATAAGCCCCGATGGCTGTTATTAGTGGGTCTAAGAATCAAGCTCTCTTATGAGTAGAAGTGGGGGAATTTTCTAACAGGGTCAGACTAGGTCTACATACCATGGAGTTAGGGGACAATTTCTATAAATTAACTCAGCCCTTATCTAATCCTATAAGATTATATACATAAAATTATACATTTCTTTTCAAAATGGCAACAACAAAGACGATAATGCAGTACGATGCTAAGCTGGCATCAGAATTCCCACAAAAAGCCCCTCTGACTATATTTACATGGTTCATAAGGCTTTCAGTTTTATTTTAATGTGTACATTCCGTCTGAAATAAAGTAGCTCCTTCGTGACCGTGTTCTTCATATAAGTATATATATCATTGGTTCAAGAATAGATTTATTCAGTAACAATGCTGGTTGTAAAAAATAAAAAGGTTTCGCGTACGCATTCTAGGCTCACAGCTACGTCCTATTTGTATATCGCCTCGGGTAGGCAAACACAATCTGGGCCACGGCCTGCCAGATACCACGACCACCAGAGACTGATTATTTGCTCGTCTGCAGCTGGAACGCCAATCGTGCGTCTTCTTTCTGGCACGGCAGAGTCGATACTTAGCAGCACTGGCACAGAACAGCAGCGCCACGAACCCGTCTCGCACTTGTGTCAATTTTCGAGGATAATTAGTATTGGATATCAAAACGTAATTACGTACATTGAAATACGTAATTCAATTAAAATTAATCCTCCTGTTCCCTACAGTAATACTACGGATGAACAGAGTGTTACTTTCAATGCCTAATTTACAAGAAGCTAACAAAAAGAAAGGAGTATGGTTAGTCGTGTCCGTCCGCATATTTCATAAATAAAATACTAAATTAACTTGATGATATATTATAACAAAATAAATTATACTATTATTTATTGAAAAAATATGTAGGCTATGCTCCCAAACTGGAATACACATTTCTAGTCTTCCTAACCTCAAATACTATGTCGTATTTATTGTATAGTTTATTACAGTTTTAAGTCGTAATAAAACGTGTACTGGCACAATTTGTCTCTGAACTGGTTACTTAAAATACCCAGAACAAAATCTGCACAGAATCAGATTTAAAATCGTATGTTTATTATTTACTTATAAATATACAGCTTGGTACTTCTAGTAAATGTTAACTAATCTTTTGGTTCACTATTTCATAAATGATTGGTAGATGGCCAAGGGATAACGACAGGTTGCAGATAATTAATAACTCACTTTATAAACAAACAAAAACATTCTGCATACTTAGACACAGATTGACGAATTGTAAGTCGATCATGAAAAATGAATTTCAAGATAATAATTATAGCCTATTGTAAGGGACTATCGATATATTTACCTGGAATAATATTGATAATACAACCAATAATCTCACCTGGATAACCTGTCTCTGTGAAAAGAAATAGGTTATAGTAGACTACAATCAAATTCATAACCTTTTAATGTATTATTACTAGACTGTAATTCTAATAAAGATTGTCAGCATGAATCGGGAATTTTGTAAACAACTGACGACTAAAATTTAATTATCAAATTTATCCAGTTCAATTGTTATTTTCCCAGAACTGCACACAACTTGCTCTGCTATGTAGACGCAATTGGTACGATTTGACGGCAGGAAGATCGCGCATGCGCAGGGCAAGAAATGAGAGTGAAGACACATGAAAGTGTATTTCCGTGACTTGAGTCTAGTGTGTCCGGTGATGGCTCTCTGCTGGGATATTTGTATGTGTGTGTTGGCGACGGCAATTCGACGCATGATATGGGTCGTTCCCTTCTTTTGTAGCACCAGGGACAGAGAGAGAGCAGAACATAACACACTATAGAGCAGACTTGTTCCCCCTCTGTGTTTCTCTTTGGGAAGCTAACAAACATTCCTGTCTAAATAAGGTTGTGGGCAGAATGCCGGGTCCTATAGGTGGGGCTGGGGGGAGTCGACTTACACATTCAACTACTACTCGCATCGCTATTCCTATCGGAAAGATGTTCCTGGCTATTTGCCTCTCCTTTCCCCCCCCCCCCCCCCCAACCCCAGCCCCAATTCAACCCGCCACCAAGCAAACTCCCCCGCGTTGTGTAAGGGCCAAATACAACGGAGCAAACTGCATTTGCATCTGATTGAAACATTTGTTCAACACGAATACCTTTTGGTGTCTTATCAAAATTAAAGAAGTCGGATTGATCCCTGCGTTTCATTGCAATAACTAATTCGGATTGGGGCTTAAAGACAAGTATATTATTTATTTAAAACCTGCGTAGCGTTTCGTAAATTTCCTTGGAAAAGTAGATTCGTCTAAACACACGAAAGAATATTTCGATTCATAATTATTATTATTATTATTATCATAATTAGACAGGAAGCAGCAGGGTCTCTCTTTAAATGTTGATAGTTTCTCACCCCGCCTATTACAGAGACCTGAAACTTCACGAACGTGTCTGCAAAAATCTGTCACTGGATCTTATCATGAGTAAGCTGCTCCAAAGTTCACATCCTCAAGACTTATTTCTGGATAATTAATTTTAATATTATCCTCCTAGCTACTCGTATGTGTCCCAAATAGTCTCTAATTTCCTATTTATTTTTATAATTTTCTTGTTATTACCACTTTGAAGCTAAGAGTTCATCTGAATAATATTTCAAAATTCATTTCCTCCCTTAAAAAACCATAAAGTATCCCTGCTACAAATCCTAGTTAGTTAATACCGTTTAAGTAAATAATTGCCATTTATTCTAAAAATCATACGTAAATGCACTGGGAAAAATGCAGATTTACTTATTATTAAGACAGATGGTACGTATAGTTACCACTGGGTTAGGATTGGCAACTGAATTATACAATATATTTAAAAAAACATCAATTTAAATTTATGATAAACTTTTAAGTCTCTCTACATTAATTTACATATTCCCATCGAAATTATTTATAAAACTGCCCGTAATTAGACGCTTCGCGACATTACTACAGAAAAACTATTTCCACGTATTTAATTTTGATGTATTTATGTTTAATAAAACGTACGTAATGAATATACATATCTAATCTACATCGACAACGAAAGGATTTAAGATCGATTGAATAAAAATTTCCTTGGATATTATCCATCGTCTAGTAAATATAAAACGTAAAAAACGACGTTTCGGAGATGGGACTCTATCTCCGTCTTCAGGTTCCTACACAGTTGGGCCCACTAGATAGAGCTAATCCCTATCTCCGGACCTTCCATCGTCTAGTAAATATAAAGCGTAAAAAACGACGTTTCGGAGATGGGACTCTATCTCCGAATTCAGGTTCCTACACAGTTGGGCCCACTAGATAGAGCTAATCCCTATCTCCGGACCTTCCATCGTCTAGTAAATATAAAACGTAAAACGACGTTTCGGAGATGGGACTCTATCTCCGTCTTCAGGTTCCTACACAGTTGGGCCCACTAGATAGAGCTAATCCCTATCTCCGGACCTTGAATAAAAATTTTCTTGGATATTATCCATCGTCTAGTAAATATAAAACGTAAAAAACGACGTTTCGGAGATGGGACTCTATCTCCGTCTTCAGGTTCCTACACAGTTGGGCCCACTAGATAGAGCTAATCCCTATCGAAGGAAATTTTTATTCAATTGACTCTTCACCATCGTCAAGAAGTTTTAGATTTGATTTAAGATCGACTACACGTGTTTATCCGGATTAAGCTAGGTTTACTCAATAGCAGGTGCCAGACCCAGAAAAGGTGTGAGTTCGTGTTCTGTATAAAAATAAAGAGTTCTCTGTTTTCTCTTAAAGATTTCATAAAACTTACTCCAGCAGCCATTATTCTTGGACAGAGTGAGTCATTAAAACACATAAACAAAGTTTGTTACACATTTTCCTCTGGTTTTACATGCATTCGATGAAAGCAAGTATTTCGGTTGCGATGGGAAATTTGTCAAGACTGAAATACAAAGAAGCAGCTTTGTGCACGAGATAATATCTCTCACCGTAACACAGAATCTCAAGCGAAATTTTCGCCTTCCACTCTCCCCTCCACGATTAACAAACAAGTTATTATTATGACACTTAAGGTCCCTAAAACGATTTGAACTCTGACGTCAACAAGTGAGAGCGTCACAACCCACAGATACTTCGAACTGTGCCAGGAAGTTCTGTGTTTGTGGCAAACACTTACACGACAGTGAAACATTGTTCTTCGTCTTTATAGATTATTTCAATTAAATATTTTAACATTTCTATAAATTAACCCAAAAGACACTCATGTCTACGTCTTTAACTTTTATAGATCCAAGATGATTCTGTACCAATTTAAAGAAGTCGAAAGTTTGCGTCAGGTGAGATTCTTTTTGTTATAATCTAGAAATAGCAGCTTGCAAAAAAGTACCAAAATACCCACCTCCCTGTTCCTGGACTGAAATGGCACTGTCCGGGGGCGATATATAGAAGGCGCTGCTTTCTGTATCCCTGCAGATGAATCTTCGAGGCGGGGGCTGAAGTGTGAAGTCATCCAGCTACAACTTCAGAGAGAATGCTAAAAACCAGAAGACACAAATACATTACAATGGAATAAATTACACACACACAAAAAAAAGAATTACCAGAAAATAGTGTATTTGCGTCATATTGTGATTTATTAAATTAAAATTAAATTATTTGGTTATTCCGTCAAATCACAATGTATTTAAAATAAGATGATTAAAATAATTAAAATATCATTCTGTGTTCCATATCGAATAATCGATTTACAGATTTACCAGATCTCGCAATTTCTCATAAATGCCCAGGGTTCATTCTCATAGTCGTAGAATACGTTTCATTTAACTGCATAAAAATTACAGGCGTTTAACTTAACGCAAAAGATTCCCTGTTCGTGACCAAAATTATGTAAATAGGTTAAAGGATTGAGAGGTGTAACGTAAAGCTGTCCCACTATACGCCATGCAGGCGCTTAGGGGAGGGAGTGTATAGCTCCTACTAATTCTTAACCTCGACACTAGATGGGGGTGAGTGGTCAGCATCACGCCCCGGCCGAATTTACTCCGGTACCCATTGGACAAGAGACTGGGTGGACCCCAGAGGCTAGAGAAAAATCCTCTGCCTCCGTCGGGGATCGAAGTGTACACATGTAAATATCATAGAATTTTATATCTCGTGATGGGAAGGTGTTGAGTCCACCCTGGCTATCCTTTATTCCCTTCAACAAAGCTCCCGGAACTCAGTGGTCACGAGGAAAGGAGTGTCCGAAGGCAGTCTGTCCCTGAGAGTAATTAAACCCTATTCTTGGAGAGTTTGAGCAAAAAAAATTAGTAATTTAGGCTCTGCAATCCTTTCCGTACAGAGTATCTTAAAGAAATGCATCCGTGGACCTGCTATTTTTCCCCAGTACAGGCATACCTCGTTCTATTGCGCTTCGCAGATATTGCGTTTTTTTATCAAATTGAAGGTTTGTGGCAACCCTGCGTCGAGCAAGTCTATCGGCGCCATTTTTCCAACAGCACGTGCTCACTTCGTGTCTCTGCGTCACATTTTGGTAATTCTCGCATTGTTTTTATAGACATAATTCTATTGCACACTTAATAGACTATAATATAGTGCAAACATAACTTTTATATGCACCGAGAAACCAAAAAATTAGTGTGACCCGCTTTATTGCGGTGGCCTGGAACCGAACCCGCAATATCTCCGAGGTACGCCTGCACTTAAAATTCAAAGTGTCCTAAAAACTATCAAAGAAATTTCCCACCTACTTTGCACTTTTTCATTTCAATTAATCGTCACTTCTTTTTAATACTAATTCACAATACACACGGCAATAAGTTAATCTATCACTTTAAGAAAAGACACGCGCACACACGGATTGATAATGTCCGAGAACGAATTGGCGAGATTAAAATCTGGAGCAAAGCGGACGATGTTATAAGTAACGGAGATCAAAGATTTAGGAATTTCACAGTTATTGTTCTCTGTGCAGGTTAGGTTAGGCTAGATTAGGTAAGGTTAGGTAAGGTTAGGTTAGGTTAGGTTAGGTCAGGTTAGATTAGGTAAGGTTAGGTAAGGTAAGGTTAGGTTAGATAAAGTTAGGTTAGGTTAGATTAGGTAAGGTTAGATTAGGCTAGGTTAGGTTAGATTAGGTAAGGTTAGGTAAGGTTAGGTAAGGTTAGGTTAGGTTAGATAAGGTTAGGTTAGGTTAGATTAGGTAAGGTTAGGTTAGGTTAGATAAGGTTAGGTTAGGTTAGGTTAGGTTAGGTCAGGTTAGATTAGGTAAGGTTAGGTAAGGTAAGGTTAGGTTAGATAAGGTTAGGTTAGGTTAGATAAGGTTAAGTTAGGTTAGGCTAGGTTAGGTTAGATTAGGTAAGGTTAGGTAAGGTAAGGTTAGGTTAGATAAGGTTAGGTTAGGTTAGATTAGGTAAGGTTAGGTTAGGTTAGGTTAGGTTAGGTCAGGTTAGGTCAGGTTAGGTTAGGTTAGGTTAGGTTTTTGGTAAAGAATGTAGCAAACGTAAATGATCTGAGGATAACGCATCCAGCTTTAACAGAAGATCTGAAAGGAAGATGTTCGTTTATGATGGTAATGAATCTGCGATATCCATAAAAATGGATTACAAGATGCACATAAAATGAACGTGTCGTGTCTGTCGGCATGTTTAAACTCGGAAACCGCTTGACGAATTTTGAGGAATTCCATGTGCTGCTGGAGACATCGTAACTCCTACTTTTCAGTGGGTAATAACACGACGGAACTGAACTTTTTGTTTTCTGAACACCTCTCAATAAACCTTGAGAAAAATCTCGACGTAAGTTGTATATGAATATTAGACGCATAATTTATAAGTAAAGCATTTGAATCTATGATATCATCTCAAATCAGTTTCTGATAAAGACATTCCCATTTACAACTATGAGACAGATCATTCTGAATACAAAAATAATTTAGAAAATAAATGTTTTTCGTTTAGGCTTACGAATTTTACTATTTGTCTCGTTTGAACACTTCTTAAATAGCCCAGCTCAGGGCTTCAGTGGAGCCCCGGCAGGCAGTCAATGGTGTTTTTTGGAGGTCCGAGGCGCCGACCAGGCACTTAAGTCAGTGTTTCCAAATATAGGGCCACGCTGTCTAAATGCAAGCGAATGCGAGCCCCCGCATATAAGACACGGAATACGCCCCTCTAGAGATAAAACCATTAGTACGAAGTCAGACATCTTACACCTTCTATAATTCAGATTTATGTATTTAAAGCCAAAGCGTAATTTTGTTAGGGTGGGGTTCGATCCCCGCTAGGGGCAGAAGATTTCTAGCTTTTCACCCTTGTCAAAATCTTCTAGGCTTCCTTTTTCGTTCTTGCTGTTTTAAATGAATTAAGTAACAGTTAACTGCTTACGGCAAACGGCGAAGTATAAAACTGGTTTCCATAACCAACTGCATGGCCTTACAAATTTTTGTGACTGCAACTTAAATGTTCAATTAATTTTGATTTCAGGATTTCCAAGTCGGCGGAGGAATCAATGAGAACGATGCAGGTGTTAACTAATTAGTTCGGCGGAAAAGAGAACCAGATCACAGACTTCTAATGCCCCTAGTCACATGTCGTTTCTTTTAATCAATACAGGAGATTTAGAAAGTCTTAACACTGCTTCGATCTTGTTGGGGTAAAAATTTCTTAAAGGAAAGTAATTCTAAAAATCAGTCAGTTAAATAGTTTGATAACGTAGACAAAGAGTTACGGACTGTTTTTTCAGTCGTACCAATTTGTTTTATCATTTTATAAAATTTAAATTATCCTAACCAGGAATAAAAACTCTTAAAATGTATAAAAGTGACTTGTCTTTCACTGGTCCACTTTCTGTCATAGTTAACTCAGTTTTGTAATACGAATCTGTGAAGTGAACTTAATATATTTCATTAAACTTTTCCTCAAAAACGTCATACGTACTTTTCCCGTTTTATTAAATATTATGAACGTTATTATGAACACTGAATATCTGACTTGTGTCTTGTACCCAGATAAATACGTCATAATTTCTTTTAGTGGCCTTGCTCATCAGCGCAGTTAATTGAGAGTCAGTTGCTAAAACCAAAATGGTGTCCCATATTCGCATATTCATATATTGCCACCATGACCATTTAATCTGATTATTATGCTGGAATTTAATTTTGAAATCTTTCGAATTAAATTTTGCCGACCCCGGAGATATTTCGCTCTCTGAAAATGCAAGCGATGCACCTCAGGCAGAATCAACAGATAAGGCAGTGTTGGGAGAATAGAGGTCAGGGATTTTGGTCGCGCAACAGCCTGGTCATTATGCATATAAATACGAAGCTCGTTCAAAATTAGACACTGTCCTTCGTCCCATGTTCTCTTATTCACGAAGTGCTAGACGAGAGCAACGCCTGGCTAAGGCGACTGAAGTTGTTCTTCTGTTTCAGTGCAAGGGTTGCCAACATTATCTGCCAGGGCAGTACGAGTTTGGTCTATGGTGTCTAATGTCACCACTGTACAGATGTTATTCGCAATGATTGGTGCTACTGAAGGTTAAAAGGGTGACGGTTACGTGGGGCAGTTCAAAGTTCAGTTTAATTTATAATTGCAGCACACATGAGTTGACGGGAGGATAGTATTCAATGCAAAACTGACTAAAAAATTTGTAACTTAAATGCGTCATGTTTGTGTTTGATTAAATATATTTATTTTTACAGTCCATACACAAACGTTGTTTTTTTTGTGTGTCGTAAATCATAAGTATATCGTCTACGTATCTGCTGTAATATTTGATTTGGTTTTTATTTAATATATTTATAATGTAATTATGTTCAAGATATTGTAAGAATATTTCGGATAGTAACAACGTTTGTGTATGGACTGTAAAAATAAATATATTTGACTAAAAAATATATATCCCTTAAAATTATCACAAATTTTTCATATAGGTTAAGTACTGTTTGACTGTTATCCAGCAAGTAGACTGTTTCGACATTACACAGCTGTAAACATACTTAACACCATCCACACAGGCAAGAACTACATAATATTATGTTTCTCTTTATAAATGCCTTAGGCTAATATGTCGACATGATGCTCCAGCCTGTCAGATCTTCAAAACAGGAAATTTTTGTGCTACATAAATGTGGCGTGAGAACTAGAAGGCAAGTGTGCAGAAGGGAAAAGCCCATCCTATGAATGTAACACATGAAATAAAATATTTTATTTTGTTTCTCTGACAACAATCTTATAAATCCTTATAGCCGTAACTACATTCACCTGCCACGCCACGGTACGAGTCGAGTATTTCACTCTCTCACGTCCAAGGGAACCATTTAACAAGACTCACAGACGTAATGACAAAACTTCTTGAAGCATAGACAAAAATGAGTTGAATTTTGAAGGTTGGGGAGTGAATCGTTAGTTTGATAAGTTTTTATTATTTGTTTAGTGTTCTGTCTGACGACAGGTCCATATGAACAGGATCCTTCCATCCTTTTCTCGGACTGGGACCTGTTCATATACGTTCTTGGCAGATGATCCAGAAGTGGTTTGCCATTGCCTTCTTCTGTGTGTGAATGGAGTAATTGTTGGGATGCCACGGAGGAAAACTCCGTGTTGCCTAGACCACGGCCTTGCCCAACACAAGTTATAAATTCGAACCCGAGACCCCAGGATTACAAGGCCAGCGTTCTAACCGCTAGACCACCTCATCTTATTATTATTTAGTGTTCTGTCTGACGACAGGTCCATATGAACAGGATCCTTCCATCCTTTTCTCGGACTGGGACCTGTTCATATACGTTCTTGGCAGATGATCCAGAAGTGGTTTGCCATTGCCTTCTTCTGTGTGTGAATGGAGTAATTGTTGGGATGCCACGGAGCAAAACTCCGTGTTGCCTAGACCACGGCCTTGCCCAACACAAGTTATAAACTCGGGCACCGCCGGGAATCGAACCCGAGACCCCCAGGATTACAAGGCCAGCGTTCTAACCGCTAGACCACCGTGATAAGTATGTCGACATAATCTTCTAGGCCCACGTTGCCATGGTTTTGTAAATTCTGCATGAAGGCAGACATAATTGGATAAAGATTCACATGAACAGAAAGACAATCTCTTTAACAGGTTTGATTTAGTCGTTTATTTTCCTGGTGGGTTAGGGTTCGGTTCTGTCCTGGCCAGCTGCAGAAATTGACCTTTCAGCAAATCGAGGACAGTACCAGTCCTGTGAGTGATACCAAATTCTTTACAGGTATCATAAAATACAGGATAGAGTCGATGCAGATACCAGTGATCTATAGTTGGGAACATATGGTGAAGGCAGTGTTCACCAAATGTCACTAGAACCAGGAACTTGGAGCTGTTGATCTCCGTGCGATCCTTTACAGCATCTATTTGACAAATGCCCCAGTCGCGATCAGCTCTGCAATGAGGTAAGGTTATGTCTCTTAAAATCCTTCAATCAAGAAAATGGATGAAATCTTGTATGTTATAATATTTCTGAAGATTTCCGTCTTCTGGGTTGTTGCGCTGTGTAGTCTGGTCGATGTTAATCAACGTTTCAGAGGTCATACTGCCTCCGTCATCAGAGTATGAAGATTTCCGTCTTCTGGGTTGTTGCGCTGTGTAGTCTGGTCGATGTTAACCAACGTTTCAGAGGTCATACTGCCTCCATCATCAGGGCGATGAGTATGAAGATGTCTGTCTTCTGGGTTGTTGCCCTGTGTAGTCTGGTAGATATTTACCAACGTTTCAGAGGTCATACTGCCTCCGTCATCAGGGCGTCATCGCCCTGATGACGGAGGCAGTATGACCTCTGAAACGTCGATTAACATCGACCAGACTACACAGCGCAACAACCCAGAAGACAGAAATCTTCATACACTGATGACGGAGGCAGTATGACCTCTGAAACGTTGGTTAACATCGACCAGACTACACAGCGCAACAACCCAGAAGACAGAAATCTTCATACACTGATGACGGAGGCAGTATGACCTCTGAAACGTTGGTTAACATCGACCAGACTACACGGCGCAACAACCCAGAAGACAGAAATCTTCATACACTGATGACGGAGGCAGTATGACCTCTGAAACGTTGGTTAACATCGATCAGACTACACAGCGCAACAACCCAGAAGACAGAAATCATCATACACTGATGACGGAGGCAGTATGACCTCTGAAACGTTGGTTAACATCGACCAGACTACACAGCGCAACAACCCAGAAGACAGAAATCTTCATACACTGATGACGGAGGCAGTATGACCTCTGAAACGTTGGTTAACATCGACCAGACTACACGGCGCAACAACCCAGAAGACAGAAATCTTCATACACTGATGACGGAGGCAGTATGACCTCTGAAACGTTGGTTAACATCGATCAGACTACACAGCGCAACAACCCAGAAGACAGAAATCATCATACACTGATGACGGAGGCAGTATGACCTCTGAAACGTTGGTTAACATCGACCAGACTACACAGCGCAACAACCCAGAAGACGGAAATCTTTATACTCACCGCTGTGAGAACCTCAAGTCTTACATATAATATTTCTCATTGTTCCGAAGTTGTGACTGTTGAAATTGACAGCAACGAAAGCGAAAACAATGTACAAAGCATGTTACACGTTTAGTTTAATCAGACGAAGAGAAAATCTAAATGATGCTCAGGACTTCTTTTGAGATTTTCAGATCATGTCCTGTCAATCTAATCCTCATTTATCTGATCATTGATCACTGTAATAAAAATGATGAAGAGTACAAACTGTAACTTGTAAGTTGTACGATTCAAGTCCACTGTGTGATTTTCTGGAGCCTCCTGTTACTTCCTCTCACATTGGTTAAAATAATCTCCTCAACATCTTAGTCTGTGACACTGGATCTATATTCTTACCTTAAAGTGAGAGACTAAGCACACTAGCACATATTAATGATGAATAGAATCATTGCACCCATTAATTTGCAGAAACATTAACAGCTTTCTTCCTCAACTTAATTTATAAAATGAACCTCTTCAATGATGGTTACAATTTTCTTTTTTATAGCTACATATCTGCAAGAAAATTTACTTCTTATTGAGGTTAAGGCAGCTATCAACATGGTGTAACTCTTTTGTGCATTCTTTGCATGATATGTATTAAATAAACACCATTGGCAATACCAATATGGCTGGGATTGGTAACATTAGGTTAGGTTAGGTTATGTTAGACCAATGTGGGCTAGAATAATGTATGTTAGATTAGGTTATGTTAGACCAATGTGGACTAGAATAATGTATGTTAAGTTAGGTTATGTTAGACCAATGTGGGCTAGAATAATGTATGTTAAGTTAGGTTATGTTAGACCAATGTGGGCTAGAATAATGTATGTTAGGTTAGGTTAGGTTAGACCAATGTGGACTAGAATAATGTTTGTTAGGCAATGCTGGACTTGGCTAGGCTAGAATAAGTTATGCTTAGGTTAGGTTAGGATAGGTTATGGTAGGTCTCTCTCATTTTCATTGGTCATAGAATGGAAAAATGTTTATGTACTATATAATCAGTTGAAGAGGGTGTAAGATTATGGTTTTTGTCTAATTTGAGGTAATATCTCAGCATTTGGAGATTAAAAAAGTTATTAAAATCCCAGGGTGAGGATATCTGACCTCTGATATGAGAAATGAACAGAAGACATTCTGAATAGGAAGAAGAAATGCTACCACTTGACTGCAATTTTAATATTTTTATATAAAACACATGACAACTGAAACGATAAAAAACATAAAACTATGTAATCACTAGGTTCGTGATGTTTTGCAAATTCATAGTACTGTTCGTTTCATATTCATAAATATCTTTCTAACTTGAGAGTTACATACATTATATCCTGTTTCATTACTAAATATTTGTAAAAGTAATCGACCATAAATGTCTGTATGCACGTTCGAAATGTCTGAATCTACTTCACCAAACCTGAAGGACGCTCGGGTTGATTTATCTAAATTTTAGTAAAAAAATATACATTTACCTGGGTGCATCTCCATCATGGAAGATGTCTGGGTGGTGATGTGCTGCATTTAAACCATTCAGAGAGAAGAAAAAGCTCGCAACGACGACAATCCAGCACCACATGACGAAAGCGTTAACAAATGTCGTGCCACTGTATGTGTACATCACAAGCAGTGGGAAGAATGGAATGAGGTCCTCTTTCCTTAACGCAGGCCTCAACCTGCCGTTCAAAGTCAAATATAGCCTGAAACAATAGCATTTCTTTGCTTGAAAGTCCCTGCGGAAAGTAGGTAACACATTATTTTAATTTTACTTATGAAACCACCTTCTAGTTTAAATTACAGCATGGCGATGGTACGACATTTTTATATATTCCAGTACGTAATACTGAATAGAAGACATCATTCACTAAGAAATGCCAAAAGCTGTTTTATCAAAATTTAATGAGTTGTATACGAGGTGCGATCGGAAGGTTTTTAGACTGAGCGTATAAAAACCCGTACACTTATCTCAGGTATTAAATTCATCTACCACCCTCGAAGTAGTTCCCCTGGGAGTGAACACAACGATCCCAGCGCCGCTGCCAAGCCTGGAAGCATCCCTGGAAATCTTTCTTTGTCAGCCTGTCAAGCACCATCTGCGATTCTGCCTGAATCTCTTGCCAAAGACTCGCCGAAACGGCTACGGAAACCTATGAAATGCTAAAGCAAGCATTTGGGAGTCCGCAATGGGTCGTGCACAAACGTTTGTGTGGCATTCACGTTTTAAAAATGGCCGAACCTCTGTCGATGATGACGAGCGTTCTGGACGACCATCTTCGAGCACAACGCAAGATTCGGCAGGCCATTCACGAAGATCGACGTCGTACCATCAACGACTTGTGCGACATTGTTGGGATAGGCTATGGGACCTGTCAGCTGATTCTAAAGGAAGAACTCCACATGCGACGCATCCTGTCTGAGGACCAGAAGCAGAATCGACTTCTCGTTTGTCAGGAGCTCAAAGATCTTGCAAGAACCGACCCCAACTTCCTTTCTAAGCTCCGTGTGACTTCTTCCTTTTCCCAAAGATGAAAATTCAGCTAAAGGGAAGGAGATTTGAGACGATAGAAGAGATTCAGGCAGAATCGCAGATGGTGCTTGACAGGCTGACAAAGAAAGATTTCCAGGGATGCTTCCAGGCTTGGCAGCGGCGCTGGGATCGTTGTGTTCACTCCCAGGGGAACTACTTCGAGGGTGATGGATGAATTTAATACCTGAGATAAGTGTACGGGTTTTTATACGCGCAGTCTCGAAACTTTCCGATCGCACCTCGTATGTTCGTAACAAAGCTTCATCATCACTGCAACTTGTAGGTTAGGCTGATGTTTACCTGATGACAATGTTACTGTGGAATAAGACGGTATAAAGAATGAAGCTGTAAAGCCAAGATACGTAACGAACAAATATCGATTTATTACGATGTGGCACCCACTGCAGCAATGGCTCGAAAATAGCGAGTTCGAGGTCCAGCAATGAATTCGTGTACAAGTGGTGGCTCAAAGCATGACTGATACGCCAGTTTCTGCAACACATAAAAAAAGTAAAGTTACCCCTGAAACATTTGAAAAGCTTACTGCAGCGTCTGGGTGTATGACTTTGAGTCTTATACAGGCTTATTTGAGGTTAGACAACACAAACTGTTTTTGTACTTTGTCTCCACTAAATTTTACAGAGTGTGTGTCAATTACTATATTATTAAGATTTTTGTCTTCTGGGTTGGGATGACATCGCTCTGATGACAGAGGCAGTATGACCTCTGAAACGTTGGTAAACATCGACCAGACTACACAGCGCAACAACCCAGAAGACAGAAATCTTCATACTCTGATGACGGAGGCAGTATGACCTCTGAAACGTTGGTAAACTTCTACCATACTACGTGGCATTACAACCCAAAATACAGTCATCTTCAAATACGTGGACCAGGGTTTATCTGGCATTTTGCAACAGACGTCTGATGCACTTACACATTGTAATTATATACAAGGTTGTTTCAGTATACCATAAGAGTGCAATGTCAAATTTTGAGTACATTATTAACATATTTCATTATATATTTTTTATAAATGATATATGTGTGACATGTCAGACCTGAGTATATAATGTATGCAAATGGTCATTTTTTGAAATATAATAAAATTGCTTCTTATTTACGCTTTATTATCTGAGAACTTCTTGAAGTTTCATCATCAATATTAATACTTTAATACTCTTTAGAGTCTTTCTTTGGGAGATTATGTACACAGAGTTTCGTACTTGCATCTGAGAACTTGTAGTTCAACTGAAACTCCTTACACAAATACCTTTGTATGACAGCTCATCCACAATAATTGCAATTCTTGCAAACAAACAAGAAGAAGAAGAAGGAGGAGGAGGAGAAGAAGGAGGAGGAGGAGGAGAAGAAGAAGGGGGAAAGAAGGAGGAGGAGGAGGAGGAGGAGGAGGAGAAGGAGGAGGAGAAGGAGGAGGAGGAGAAGAAGGAGGAGGAGAAGAAGAAGGAGGAGAAGAAGGAGGAGGAGGAGAAGGAGGAGGAGAAGGAGGAGGAGGAGAAGAAGGAGGAGGAGGAGAAGGAGGAGGAGGAGAAGAAGAAGGAGGAGAAGGAGGAGGAGGAGGAGAAGAAGAAGGGGGAAAAGAAGGAGGAGGAGGAGGAGAAGAAGAAGGAGGAGAAGGAGGAGGAGGAGAAGAAGGAGGAGGAGGAGAAGGAAGAGGAGGAGAACAAGGAGGAGGAGGAGAAGGAGGAGGATGAGAAGAAGGAGGAGAAGAAGGTATTTGAATTAGCCCTCTGAAAATAAAGCAAACTTTTCACATGTGAACTTAACCTAACTAATTCCCTATTTTCCCATTTCTTACCTGGAGGCCATGAAGGAAAGGTCAAAATAATACATGCGAAAGTTGTCCTTCATATGAAAGAAGTTGTGGGCAATGACAACTAGAAAATTAAAAATTATCCCAGCCAGTAGCCCAATCACGAAGTTATAGGTGGCAGCAGCGACAGTAGCGAGTAACAGGAATGTAGCTAGGAGCAGATCTGCACAGAGCTTAGATTCCTTTGAAGGTCCGGGAGGAAGTTTCGTCAATATTGGCTGTGCCTTACGTTTCAATGTGCAATAGAAACCATCATCCTTGAATGTATAAGGCGAGTTACGTGGCTCTGACGCAGAACGAATGAAAAACTGCTTGAGCAAATATTCTGGTGTCTTTGTTACATGATGGACTTCAAAAGCCTCAGTGATGTCTGTGCCCTGTAGGAGTAACATCTACATCAGAAAGATACATACAAGAAATATGCCGTGTTAGTTGCAAACAAATGAAAACTTAAGATGTTTAGCACCCGTCTTTCACATTCGTGATAAATCTCAGCCAAAATATACATATAATAATTATTTTAATATTATACTTCTTCGTCTGTCTAGTGCTCTCTTCTTTTCCAACTCCAAATTTTATGTTTATTTCTTATCTCACCCATCGCACCTTCCTAAATTTCATCAGCCTAATGATATCTGGTGATGGGTCCAAATTGTGAACGAGATTTGAGCTTTTTTTACTTTGGTGAACATTTGGATTGTGGTCTTCTGCATTATATCATTTAATCAAGTATCACATATCCATTCCTCGGAAGTTGCAACTTTTCAGGCCTTATATGAGTCCTTCTTCCCATTGGGCCACCATTCCCATAAAGCATACAAACATTCCAACTTGACTCACTTCTATCCTGATGATGGAGGCAAACATTGGTAACCATCTACAAGCCTACACGACATCGCAACACAGAAGACTACAATCTCTCCTTCCATCTAGGATTTCCTCACACTAAGATCCAAATATATTTTTCGGCAGTTATCAAACAGTACCAACCTTCCTTTTGTTTAATAAAAATATCTTCTATCAAATGATGATTCATATAAAAGTTGTATTTTATAATGGATTCTATATTTCATTTGTAAAATTCCCGTTTAAAAGAAATTAAATATCGAGAACAAGGTGTTAAGAATAATAATTTCTTTCCCATCAAAATCAGATGAAAAATGTAGACGTCTACCTGATATACCTTTGTGATACGTAACCAATCAGATCCTCCTGGGTGCTTATGTAACCATTCAGTGAAGTCATATAGCCCATCATGAATTCGCCAGAGACCACAAGTATCATCGTCAACTTTCTTTCCTTCCATCCAGAGTTCTGCGTCTTTGATTGGTTCTTTCCAATAAGTTGGTAACTTCCAGAGACCAGGCAAGGATGATTGCACAACATTATCTGTCCACGGAGCCATGTTAACTGAAATAATATGTAAATAACTTATAAAACTGCTTGGCCTGTCTTAAGGCCAGCTAAGAATAATTAACACCCGTTAAACAATTAAATTTATGAAATACCTTGTAAACAACATTAACTCAAACTTGCCTTTTCACCAGTTTGTACAGTTTTCTCCCTGTTTGTATCCTTGCAGAAGTCTTCCTTTCGTAGCAAACCAAGAGATTACACTATCTGAAAAGTTCTTCATATCACTTACGTATCAAATGTCATCGACTATAATTTAAAAAATCTCTAGCCAATGTCTGATCTCTAAGGTTCACTGCCAGTTACGCCACTTCATGGCATTTAATCTTCAGCCAATCCAGTGCAGTTTGCTTTCAAATCTTCTAGAGTAGTGGTGTTCAACCTGGGGTACGCGAGGACATCTTAGGGGGTACGTGAAATTTAAAAAAAATAGATATTATTTTATGATAAACACTGAATAATCAGTAATGTAATTTATTTAATTTATTTTGGATGTAGATTATATACTACGTATAACTTGAATTATACAACAACTTTGGGGGTACAAAGTTGAAGAGAAATTATATCTGGGGGTACGCGAAGACATCTTAGGGGGTACGTGAAATTTAAAAAAAATATATATTATTTTATGATAAACACTGAATAATCAGTAATGTAATTTATTTAATTTATTTTAGATGTAGATTATATACTACGTATAACTTGAATTATAAACCAACAACTTTGGGGGTACAAAGTTGAAGAGAAATTGAATCAGGGGTTCGCGAACAAAAAAGGTTGAATACCACTGTTCTAGAGCATTGATGTTTCTTGTTAGTTCATGTTAACCTAGACATAGACAGTGCAACGGTGGCTTAGGGGCTGATGGTGATCTACTCTGAATGTGGTAACGAACCCTTGGATTCTATAAGATTTCGGGAATTTCCTGTCTAACTGACTTACCAACAATTTCACAACAACGGCTATGCTCAGAAGAATTAATTAGTTATTTGATAGTTACTTTAATATACTTCAAGTTTTTCCTTCAGGAGAAATATCCCATGTTTTAGAACTGTAAATATTAAGAAATCAGCGGGCAAAGCACTTACGTTAATATTCAGTTCCATTAAATTCTTTACTTACGCAGAACAAAAACCTTTTGCTGAATGTGTTAATGTTTGCTGGTGGCAGAAAACTTTAAAAGTTTTACTACAAAAGCATATTTAAGTTTAGATCCAATTATAGTAAAACAGAGCATCAGAAGACTTATCAGTAGATAAGTGGTATAGCGGATTAGAAAGAAATGGTCGTTCCAAAATAAAAACACGACTTCCAGACTTGTGAAAACATATATAGTCCACATGCCAGTGAAAAAGTTTTGAATCAATAAAACTCCCAGATCTTTAGTAGTAAACGTATGATTAATATGAGTGAGATCCTTGAAGTTTAAAACCAAACACAATCGAATTCATCTTCGTGGTAGAATTAATAAATTATAGTTTTCTCTGTAAGATTTGAAGTTTTCACAGCGGTGAGTATGAAGATTTCTGTCTTCTGGGTTGTTGCGCTGTGAAGTCTGGTCGATGTTAACCAACATTTCAGAGGTCATACTGCCTCCGTCATCAGAGTATGAAGATTTCTGTCTTCTGGGTTGTTGCGCTGTGTAGTCTGGTCGATGTTTACCAACGTTTCAGAGGTCATACTGCCTCCGTCATCAGAGTCTGAAGATTTCTGTCTTCTGGGTTGTTGCGCTGTGTAGTCTGGCCGATGTTTACCAACGTTTCAGAGGTCATACTGCCTCCGTCATCAGAGTATGAAGATTTCTGTCTTCTGGGTTGTTGCGCTGTGTAGTCTGGTCGATGTTAACCAACGTTTCAGAGGTCATACTGCCTCCGTCATCAGAGTATGAAGATTTCTGTCTTCTGGGTTGTTGCGCTGTGTTGTCTGGTCGATGTTAACTAACGTTTCAGAGGTCATACTGCCTCCGTCATCAGAGTATAAAGATTTCTGTCTTCTGGGTTGTTGCGCTGTGTAGTCTGGTCGATGTTAACCAACGTTTCAGAGGTCATACTGCCTCCGTCATCAGAGTATGAAGATTTCTGTCTTCTGGGTTGTTGCGCTGTGTTGTCTGGTCGATGTTAACTAACGTTTCAGAGGTCATACTGCCTCCGTCATCAGAGTATAAAGATTTCTGTCTTCTGGGTTGTTGCGCTGTGTAGTCTGGTCGATGTTAACCAACGTTTCAGAGGTCATACTGCCTCCGTCATCAGAATCGAACTGATGACGGAAACATCTACCAGACTACACAGTGCAACAACCCAGTAGACAGAAATCTTTATAGTTTTCTCACTTGGACTAAGTTATATTCAATAATATATTTAATGAATGAAGGAGGAAACTCTAAAATTTTTGGTAGTGAAGGTTTCGATGTTAAAATCTAAATGTATAGGATTTAGTAGCTACGTGTTTATTGCCACTTTTCCCTAGACGGTCAGATATTTCAATAATAAAATTTCACTAAAACCGTACAGTGAAGTTTTCTGACCTACATCGCAGATATTTAAAATATTCTACTGACCGAGATATATATCAGACACCTTCTAAATACGGTTCGCATGCTGTTTTTAGACATATAAGACACTTTAAAATGAATGGTTTCTCTGAATTCCTCTTCCACATTTTAATTGGTTCAACAACTTTAATCTTGAAATTCTCGCGGACTGAATTTATGCAAATCAAATCTGGTTCCTGAATCTTACGGCCACAATGAGTGCGCAACAGTTGTTTTGTGAGACTGTAGTTTCAATAATCGTGTACTGGGTCCTTCGACCCAATTTAATACATTCTTTATGGATGACGTCCTCGTCCAAGGAGTCCTACCGAATGTCTATAGATCGAGCCAACAAAAAGTTGGGACCCACAGATGCTCAGGCACTTGAAGAACGGGTCGTTCCAGTATCCCAGTTATGGAAGACGTTTAAGTGACTTAGGAGGCAACTGTTCAAATCAAGCAATAATTTCGTTAAACTTTTCTTGTGTTGAAAATGTCCATCTTCTGGGTTCTTGTACCTTATAGTCTGGAAGAAGTTAAATGATGTTTCAAAGGTGCTTGCAGCCTCCATCATCAGAGTGACTTCCTGCCATTTAACATGCAACTTGTACCTACTTTGTTAGCAAGATTATGAATAGTGTTTTATTCGGAACTTATTAAATGAAAAATTTTCTTATAAATTTCTTCTGACTATTCCTAGTGAATCTACAGTTCGCTAAGTTTAGTACTAAAATAATCAATGCTAGAGCGTGAACTTATCTACGTTCTACACGAGAGAAACATAAATAACATTGAATCTTATCACTGGGGCTCGCTAGCAGCAATTTGGGTCAGCCGACAAAGTGATTACGTGTATTGAAAAGGCCATAGCTTAGTGTAATTGAGAAATACCTTCTTAAGGCACTTACAGATGGAATTAAGATCTTAAACTTAGTGCACATGGAAAGTGTAATTTGTCAGAGCGTAGAAAAATGGAAAAATGTTATCGTGTTAATTAGGTCACTGACCTGCATATCTTAGAGTGCGTCATAGATAACAAGGTTCCAGATAAGAAATATATCGTAATAATTTAGATTTGTTTTTGCTGTTTAAGGAATGAAGCAAATTATTTTGATTGCCATGAAATAGTATTACACTCTTATACTGGGAATTACAATTTATATATATTATCAGTTACACAAAAAATAAACAAAATTGTGTAATTATATCTTCTATAAACTTTGGAACCTTAGATTTTACGACAGTAACTGACACAAATTCTTGCATAATTTTTATCTAATTTATAGATTATTGAACTTAACCTCAAAATAATCATTTTAAAGATGAACTGTTTATGCTAAGGAATTTAGGTTACTAGTAAATAATTTAATTGTTTGAAAAACATTTATTATCCTTTTTCATGTATTCTTGAATAGAATTATAAAATTAGGATCAAATAATAAAATTGAATTAACATTAGTATTAAGATATTTACCACGTCAGTTCCTTTCAAATTTTAGAACTACAATCATTATTAAGGCTAGTCATGACGCAAGGACCTTCAAGTTCCATAATATGCAGAAATTTTCTTCACAAAATACGTCTGCTTCTATGCTTCAATGAATGAAATAACCTGTAAAATCAACAGAAATTCGTTCTCTCCCTGCAAGTGCCCATAACACGCGCCAAAACTCCCGAAAAACTATACAATACATTTCAAGGACACTTAATCCTGCTCGCGGGACATGAGACATAGAACCAACCAACCACTGATGTTTCAAACCATGAAATCAGGAATTCATGAGCAAATTTAACAAAGGATTTTAAAATTAACGTTACTCTTGGGCACTGAGGCGGTACACATGAGACACAAATACGTATAATACCATAGCTCGCGATCATTATTTGCGTTATTCATTTTCAAAACCGCACTAATTATGGCATTCATTCATTCCTCATGAAACAACTAATGACAGAACGACAGACGTTTGTGAAAGTGTGAGACAGAAATCGCATTAAGACACAATAACAACATTTCAATCCTTTTGCTTTAACGCGATGTCTAAACGGTTTCACGAACAAGTTACTGAGACAGCAACAACCAAATAATAATATTAAAAAATAATATTTGGCCAACATCCCGGGCGAACACGACGTCAGGGAACTTCAGAAAACTGCCATTTTAGGATCTTCATACATCATTCGAGAGACGCTGTCTTAAAATATATAGTCGTCCCTCACAATAAAACTATATAATACATATAACATATATTAAAAAAAATGTATTTCGGAAATATCTTCTGCACTATGTTCCTCAGGGGCAAGGTCTGTCTCTGGTACATAGAATTAAATACCCTAGAAAGTGATGAATAGATGGAATAATAATAATAATATAAAAACTAAGCAGTCAAAGACAGCCATCTTCTGAAAAACCAGTTCCCGAAACGTCTTGCCCAACATAATATTCCCATTAGTACATCGTCGTAGAACAAGAACGTGTCCAGTATTATAATCAATTTGAATAATACTCCGTTCCTCAGGGTTGGTACTCGAAGTTGCCGATTTATAAGAGACGTCATCAAACAGTTTCGGTAAAAGTTTCGTGATTTAATACGAGCTTCATTTTCAGATTGGCTAAACACCTGGATACAGGGAATTCAATCATCAATGACGGGCAGAAAACATTGAAGAGGATTTGTTCGCAGACGGACAAGAATGGAAAAGAAATGTGACCTTGGGTACCGGAAAAATGTATAAACATTGTTAAACCGGAAATATATATATATATATATGATTCATTTCTTCCTTCCATGATTGACCTTGATCGTTTCGAAATTTATATTTACCAATTTATTGTGTGCACGCACGGAACTGAAATAACATATGTGTGTTAGGACAAAGAAAATGTTATTACTTAAAGCACATGAATCATCATTTCATTTCCGCAAGCAATTTGCAGAAAAACTTGCGCAGACCGTATGGTTCAAGTAACTGCTACAGGCTGTCTACAAATATGCTGAACACTTAAATGAATTAGAAAATAACGTTAGGTCTCTGCACACTTTCCATAAATTAATCTGATACAAGAAACACAATTGTTTAATTTCAGTTCTGAATAAATCATTTTCAAATATTTTTTTTTGGGGGGGGGGAATTTGAAAATGCCGATAAATTTTATAATTATTAGTCATTCTGGATGTACTAAAAAGTAAGTGAATGAGAAATAACTTAGGTTTTAATATTATTCCTTCCTGTTTATCGAAAGCGAGCATGTATTAATGATAAATTGAATAGCAATTTGCATAGTTCCCGGGAATAATGACGAAAACAAATTTTGACTGACACGTGGATACATTGCGCAAATATTTTCAACAAAGGCAGCAGCTATTTAAACAGTATAAAACGTATAATAACGTAACAACAAATGCTGGAGAGATTTTTCAAAATGAGGAGCTTCGTAATTTGTAATCTTCAAAAATATCAAAGTGATCAAATGTAGGTGACCATTGGAGGCTTCAGAGGCCTCTGAGAGGCTTGTAAACTTCTTAAATAAACAGAGATTTCCCCAGTAAAAAGCCCGAGTCGTAACATTTTACTATTAACTGCAATAAGGCTAGACAATAATATACAACAAAACACAAATAAAGTTGTTTTTATATAAATTATGACAGATGTAAACTTTACGTGAAGTAAGGACTGTTATAGACAGACACAGAGCAAAATACATTTGCCCAAACTCGAACAAGAAAACATAAATGTAAGGTTAGAAAATCACGACTATCTCGTTTGTATTAATTTTAAAAGCTACAAGCAAAGAACGTGTAATAATAGTTAAGAATTCAAGAAATTACATTCGTAGCACAATTCTTACACAAAGGGAAAGCGAAACTATTTTATTGTATTAAAGTTGAATAGAATTTCGACTAGCTATTACGTGTTCACATCCTGTGAAACTTTTCCACATAAAAGTCAATTGAGTCTTCAGTGCCATGATTTCGTGCTAACGGAAATGTTTTAATAACAAAGAGCGAAAATCTATTAAGGATAAGGGGGGAAAACACGGAAGGAAAACGAAAAGTCTGTTAGCGAGATTTCGCGATGTCCGCGCTCCGCGTAAGATCGAGGAAAGTCAGAGATGCCGTATATAAGCGAGACTGACGCTCTTCGATGAGCAGTTGTTACACAGGGAAAGTCTCACAACGAGATGATGATGATGATGACGAAGGTAAGCTTACATTTGAAAGTAACAACAGATGAAGAAATTAACAACACTTAACTGCCAGGGTGACTTTGTGGCGTTAAAATCCAAAACATTTGCACGTGTGATTTTAATGAGAACTGTAGAGAACTAGACAAAATTATATGATTTTATGCCTTAGGTAATGGACAATTTTGAAACAATTAACTTCTAATTGACTTGTTTCATTTACGGTCAACAGCTCAGACGAGACAGAACCGAAAGACTGGATGGCTGTTTTTTTATTTGTAGTGTTCTGTCTGACGACAGGTCCATATGAACAGGATCCTTCCATCCTTTTCTCGGACTGGGACCTGTTCATATACGTTCTTGGCAGATGATCCAGAAGTGGTTTGCCATTGCCTTCTTCTGTGTGTGAATGGAGTAATTGTTGGGATGCCACGGAGGAAAACTCCGTGTTGCCTAGACCACGGCCAAGTTATAAATTCGGGCACCGCCGGGAATCGAACCCGAGACCCCAGGATTACAAGGCCAGCGTTCTAACCGCTAGACCACCGTGAATATTAAATGGCACAGACTTTGGAAAGAAGCTGTCTGGTCTAATTAAATAACTCTGATTTACCTCGAGACAAATAGAAAAATAGGGTAGCCAACCTCCCGGCTAACTTTTAAACCTGTAAACTCCCGAATACGAAGGAGTACCAATCACTCTACCGCGACGTTCCGTTTACCAACGTAAATAGGTTAGCACACCAAGAACGTATTGAGTGGTACCTTCTAATAGGCTACGACCGATTATTAGCTAAGTCATACCCATTCATAGCTCATAAACATTTTCTTAGCTCAGTGGACGTTTCACATCTTGAGCGGAAATTATTGTTACTCGTACATAACCTACAAATTAATGTTATACGTCACGTGATACATGACATGACATGACTGGAACTTCGCTGTTGGTGTTGCTAGGTTCTAATTGTGGTACTGAACCTGTTATATCACAGAAATAGCCATGCTAGTCCCAACCTGTGAACACGTAAGACATTAGATAAATTATTAACAACGAAGACACTAACCTTCAAAAAATAGAACTCGTCTAGTAAATTTTAAAACGCAGTTCTTGATCAACGTAACACGCCACACCACCGTCACAGACTGGAAAAATGAATTAAACTCACACATAAATGACGAATGACGTGTAGGGTTATTAACATGCAGAAGCCTGGAAATTAATACGTAAACGAAGGTCGTCGAGGTCTCTGCTGCATGAATTTAGATGAACTGTCTTTCCGGCAGATTGTTACTCTCCTCGTGCTGATGGCGGTGTGTGCCCGGTCATATCCCATCAAGGTTCACGACGACAACCAGTACGAAGTCCCACAGGAACACGAGCAGCTGGTACAGTACGGTTACGAGCCCCAGGATCACGAACTCGACGTGGAGCACAGCGTAAGTGTTATTACGAAACGTAAGAGGTGCAATCGGAAAGTTTTCAGACTGTGTCAATAGAGGGCGAACCGGATGTAGTACGAGCTTCTGACTTTAGGGGGTGCGGCCTACATTCATAGTGAATCAGTGTGCCAGCCGGCATCATCGAATTAGCATTTGTTTCTTAGTTACGGGCGTTTTGGTAGTGCATTACACCGACCCTCCTGCGATTTCGGAATGGCGTGTGCATCAAATTATGCCAAAGACTCGCCAAAACGGCTACGGAAACCTATGAAATGCTAAAGCTCCGTGTGACTTCTTCCTCTTCCCAAAGATGAAAATTCAGCTAAAGGGAAGGAGATTTGAGACGATAGAAGAGATTCAGGCAGAATCGCAGATGGTGCTTGACAGGCTGACAAAGAAAGATTTCCATGGATGCTTCCAGGCTTGGCAGCGGCGCTGGGATCGTTGTGTTCACTCCCAGGGGAACTACTTCGAGGGTGATGGATGAATTTAATACCTGAGATAAGTGTACGGGTTTTTATAGGCGCAGTCTTGAAACTTTCCGATCGCACCTCGTAAGTGCACGCTGCACTCTAGAACTCGAAATTCAACTAGAATACCTCAGTTAGTGTAGTGACTGGCTGCTGTCTTGTGGGCCCTTATCTGTTACCCGACTACTCGAAGACATCGTGATTATCTGGAAACTGTTCTACCATGGCTGCCTGAAGACGTGACTCCGGCGCAATGTGGGAAGATGTCCGGAAGTGGTTGAACGGGACGTGGATTGGACGTTGACAGCCGACAGCATGACCTCCTCGGTAGCCAGATCCAATTCTGATGGATTTTTTCTCCTGTGGTGACATCTGAAGGTGCACGTTTATCTATGCAGTCCTTCCCAGGATTATTGAAGCCCTCGTGGAAAGAGTTCAAGCAACTCAGACGAAGGTAGACGCCATGTTAAGGCGTGTTAGAGAGAATTCCAAGGTTTGATCGTTTTATAACTTTCGTGTATAATGAAAATGAAACTCCACAGAGAATGTTCAACGTTCACATACAAGCCTATGTTTCGAGTGCAGTTCCGATCCACTTAATATTACTACTAATTACGTAATTAATTCTAAAAAAAGGTTCTTCTTGAGAAGAAATTGGTAAGCTCAGATAGCCCAAAAAAAAATTCTCTTCCCTTTATGGAACTGCGTTTAGAAAAACCCGCCAAGTTGAGTCACCACCCCTTGTCTGCTGTTCGTGACATGTTTCGATTTACTTGAAGCTACACACAAGCAGGGGACTGTCACATACGAAACCCTCCCCATGTACATGACAGCTGCATAAGATTAAGAATCAAATTATCACGTAACATTGCTACTAAGACTCCGTGTGAAGAAATTCTGCTTAATATTTATTATCAATTTTAATTCCCGTGTCCTAACGAAACCAATTCAACAGGCGTCCGTCCAATCTTCCTCCTGGATCCCTCTCCATTCTTCGGGATACACTAGGAATCGTCATGGTGACAAGGAACACTTTATGTGCTTGTTGCAAAAGGAAAATATAAATAAAATGTAACTCTTTCTTATGCCATTCTGCAGGCCCACCCAAAATACGAGTTCAAATATGAAGTGAATGACCCACACACCCAAGACATCAAGGAACAGGCTGAGAAACGTGACGGTCACAAAGTTGAAGGCTACTACAAGCTGCTTGAAGCAGACGGTACCACGCGAACCGTACACTACACTGCAGACAAGCACACGGGTTTCCAGGCGCAGGTCGAGAAATCCGGGCACTCTGTTCATCCTGTCGTCCACTACGACCATCAATAGACACATCCAGCTACCTCATGTCAACAAACACACCATTGCTCATTCTAAGTCTCAAACTCCCACGGTTCACGTACAGTCCACAGGCCAGGAGAATGTCCCTGCTAGGAATTCGATATACGCGCATGCGCAAGATTTCGCGGTGAGTGACGATCCATCCTAAAAGCATTCGTTCCACAACCACTGAACGAACAACAGACGACAGGCTTTCACGTGTTCTAACGGGTACAGCTTTAAGATTACCTCACAGTGGCACAGCGATTTAATCTAGAATATTATCATAACACCCACAGAACACATTAGAGGTGCGCTCACTACACGCTACTCTTAACTGCTTGATGTTTTCAGTCTGTGTAGTAGCGTAAAACTCTGACATATCACACTTCCCACCAATAGCAGCCCTCTAGCCCAGCTGATAAGTAACATTCCCCCCGCATTGGCCAGAAACGACTTCCGCCAGCTGGGTTTTTCTCGTCATGTGGACAGTACACGCTTAATCCAGTAACTAAAAGCTCAGCACTTCCTTTGGTCTACGTTCCGATGAGTACTAATTCGTGGTACGAGTGGATATAAACCAGTTGCACCACACAGGAAGGGCGTTACAAAATCAAACGTGCAACGAAAGTTTCAAACTCTCAAGCATGCCCGATTCCTACGAACACACTATTAACCACGAAATAATCGTACATTTATCATATGCACTACAACACAATGAAACAACACGAATTTTGAGGATTTTGTGTGTGTGTTAATCGAGACGCCAGTTGCTGTTTTATTTGCCGAATACAATAATTATTTTATTACCACTCTACTACCACTACTGAAGAATTTTACCACGCCAAATAAAGTTTAATATAAGTGTATAGCCTACATTATTTAAGGTCCTTACCTTATTCCAAACCAAAATATCACGAGATTATGCTAATAATTTACCTCACCTGAAGACGTATCAGCTTTTAACATACGAGACGGAAGGGCCACTTTCTACATCTCAAACATGTATCACGACACAGATCAGAAAATTGTACGTGATGTTCGAAGACGGTGTCGAAAATTCTGGCCTCGGTATATCTCTGTTGATTTTAAATATTATATGTAATTTATGATAAAATATTTTCGCTGATCAGCAACATCCATTCGGAATACACTTCTGGTTGAGATTTGATTAATTCTTTTCACTGTAAAAATTTAAAGTCTTAAATGTTTTACTGTACCTTACTGGTTGCTTGGAAAATTCATTCCGGCTAAGTCTCGAACTGTGGACGTGAAGCATTAAGATTCAGTGCCCACGAAGCCAACAACATGAATACACCATTTATGATTTGAGGTTTTCACAGCGGTGAGTATGAAGATTTCTGTCTTCTGGGTTGTTGCGTTGTGTAGTCTGGTCGATGTTCACCAACCCAGAAGACAGAAGAAATCTTCAAGAATACACCACCCTTCACTGGAGTCAACATGGAATGTTTGACAGAAACTAACCTAACCTAACCTAACCTAACCTGTAACACATGACAAAAATGGTGACCCCATATAGCTTGGTCAGTGTCGTGGTTGGCCAATGTACCCAACCAACTCTGGGGCCTAGCACCCTTCTCTTCATTTACCACCGTGGGCTCTTTCCTCAGGGTTAAAAATAAAATAAATGCGAAGCTGACGACTCAGCGAAGTCTATGAACGTGTGCAGTTGTACCACAAATCCCAATACCGCTATTTCATAACGGTGTGATGCTAGAAAACAAACATTTTGTTAAGTTTATCAAAATCTGTTCGTCAATGGGTCAAAGCAGATAGTCGATCATGCTCCGTATATCGAACACGACTGGAATGATCTTCATTTACGCAGCTAATATTGAAAGATTTTAAAAAAAATCAACATTATGGTGTATCACAAAACAATTCAGTGTGGCAAATTTAAAGTCAAAAATATATATTAGTGAAAATATGAAAACAAAAGAATAATTACATTGTACAGTACGTCCCACTTAATGTGAATCCCACCACGACAGCAGAAGTGAGTGAACTAGTCACAACGCAGAACGCGGCTGTCGCGTAATAAGCGGTGGGTCCCGAGTTACGTAGGACTCGCTCTGCAATAATAAAAGATTTATAATCCTTAAAATCTCTGCCAGCCTCATAATATAGATTGAAGCCAATGGAGGAAAGAGGGCATTACAGGCTCTCCCATAACTTCGACGGTCACTTTCAATGATGGCGGAGACTCACAAGCTTCCGGCGCAACAGCCGATCTGGTCTTGAACTTAAGGGCAAGATGAAGGCAATCTTTCCTTCCCACTAGAGCTAAAATGCATGAAGTGCTTTCTCAGCAGCTCTCTTCAAGACAGATTTGTTACAACCGACCAGCTCGGCCAACTGCTGTCGGACATCAGCGGGAGCTCCGGGACCGAGTTGCTGTATGACGCTAATCAGCAGTTTCGCAAAGCGAGTGTTGCAAGAGAAGTCACTCGCTGAATCTGCCAATAGCTGAACTAGATGCTGTCTGGCAGTATCGTCGCAGGGCGAGAGTAACAGTTCTTGCAGAAGAGGTATCTTCCACTCATCCAGTTTCTCAGGCTTACACTGCAGAAAACTTCTGCAACATTACACGGTTTCAATTAAGATGCTTAATCTTTAATTGCATCAAATGCCTATGTGCTGATCAATTACTGTTACAGATACTGTAAAGAGTAGAAATATTTAATTACGAAGTTACGATTTCAAAAATTGTGTTAAAAATAATAATGATTGCATCTGGTCTTATTTGATTCTTTGAAAGCCAGTGTCACTTTTTTAAATTACCATTGCTAGCTCAAGATTTTGTTGAACTCTAAATTAAACATCATATTAACTCTATTTTTGGGACGGACTATACTGGAGGCAACGGAGGAGATGTTGATGGCGACTGTGGTGGACGTAGCACTGGCGATGGTAGCAGTGGTCTTCTATAGAAGTTCTTAGTGAAAATGGGTGCTGATGGCGATCGTGATATCGGCAGTGGACTTGAAATTGGTGGTCGAGACGTTGGGGCTGTGGTTATGATCAAAACGATGATAACTGAGTAATCATGATGGCAGCCTTTGGGGTGGCTGTACTATTGGTACTGGCATTGACAGTTGTATTTGTAATGATGGCATTGGGAACGGTGATAGCGACAGCTTGTGTGGTGGCACTGTAGTTGGTAGTGGGCTGATGTAGGAGTGGTGGTTTTATGGGTCATGTGGTGGCCATGGTCAATATGAGAAAATTTTTTGGCTAAGTAGTTTTTTGATAAATCTGTTTCCACCAACCATCTGTCCCTGTGCCCCCCACCATCCTTTTAGAAAACCTGCCACACTTATCTTTAATTGAGCATTCGTTAACTAACACAGTTGTAAATCAATAATGAACTGCTCCCAACAAAGTTCCTTTCCGGCCCAGAATAAACACGTGGCTGCAGCACAATGTCCATTAGAATTTTTTTCAGAGTCCCCAACATATGGACCAGAACTACAATGATGAACAAAAATTTAAAGACAGTGTTATGCAGGAACTACCCCCGTCAGCGATGCTCAAAACAAAACTGCGGTAAAGCTGTGACCACGACGGTGTTGCCCTTTCTGGTCACAATCTTTTCTCATACCAGTTATGGTGAGGCCGGTCTATCCCACTTCAGGCGATATCATCACAACTGAAACCTGCTGTTGGTAAAAATGAGCGGACCGTGTAAACATCGGTAGTGTGTTATCCCCGCCTGCCTCGGTTTACTGAAGTCTTATTTTGTTTGCAATGTATGCTCTGCATATTTGCAGTTTAATTATGTTTTAATATGGCCATATTAACTCTTATACGGTACCATAAGGGTCATATAGTTACGTTATTGAATAATGTTTTCGCTGGAGTTCTCTGATGTGTTCTGTGTTTAATAGGTATAAAACTTTGCATGATACCACAGAAATGATTCATGGTTTGTACAATATTCTTCATGCAGCTGCATAACTCATTCTGCTACATTAATTTGGTAAAACATGTTATTATTTTGGTATGAAAAGTTAAAGGTTGTTTTGATGATATATTTCTATTTTGCTAAGAAAAATGGTTACTGGCTGTTCAGTCATGGATTTTGACCATTGACGTTCCAACCAGGCCAGACACAATTTTGGAAACTAACAGGGCAAAGTTCTGGAGTGAGATTACAGCCACCTGACAACCTGAAAAAATGTAAAGGGTAAGACGGAAAGAAAGGAAGCGTGCGAATGCCCAGTCCAGAAGCAGACGGCTGACGCAGGTGCCCTCGAGTGGTGGAAATACAAAACACAGCATGCAGAGATTCCAAAACTAGATAACTGTAAATTTCGCTTGTAATGTGTGTACTTTATAAGACAGATAATGAACCTGTACCCAAACAACGGCGCTGTATTAAGGTTCAACTTTACTGCCAGAAGAACACAGGAAATTTACATGAAATCAGCATTACGTTATTTATAGTTTCAAGAATATGCTCTATAGCAGAGGTTCTCAAACTTTTACGCTGGCATACCACTAATTATAATTTAACACATTAAATATATACCACTAACCAAACACGTTCAGGGAAAAACTTATTTATGTTAATATTATCTTTTAATTTTCTTACTTAGTTCGCGTACCATAGGTTGAGAAACGCTGCTGTACAGTATGCGCGGTTATTAAGTAACCAACTCGTGCTGGTACGCAAGCCTTAGACTATCTCGGCGTAAATATATCAAAACTGCGAACACAAAAATGTTTTACTACCTTAGCAGGTTTTCCTTATGTTGAGGGCCAAGACCTTCTGAGATAATCTGAAGCGTGGTGTCCTTTTCATCAACGGCGTCTGACGTAAGCATCAGGGGAAGCAGAACTTCTGCACAGCTGAGATGCGGTAGACTCTTGGTGAACTTGACTAATGCATTTACAACTGCACGACTGCAGGGTTCGTGACCCTTTCCTTGAAGCTGCGTGGCAATATAACACAACAAAATAATGCCTCTGTGACCCGAATAAAATGGAGATTGCACAACAGCCTTAACAAAATCCACTAAACTAATAAGCCGTAGGTAAAAGGTTCAGAAATTTCAAAACCGACAAAGAATATTTCTCACTAACCCAGTTCTAAATAGTGTTAATTTTTATAAGTCAATGCGCCCCAATATTAGCCATATCAACTGCATAGGTTATACAGCATCAAACAGGTAGAAATTTATGACGACGGATCGAAAAACAATGTGGATGGACGTAACAGTGCTGTATTTAACGTGGTATTGCAGCATTTGGCTTTGTTTGTGGGAACTGGGAAAAACCGTAACAGCTCAGTCAAGATAGCTGAATAACTGAACTTCAGCTCTCCTGAATTTGAAGCAGAAACACTAACCAGTAAACTTCAATTTTCATTCACCAAGTAGACAATCAAGCATATACGATAAGACGAAGTTTTGACGCATGTAGATTGATGGAATGGGGTCCGCAGTCTGAGGCGTGGGCCTTGTGCCGCTTGGTCGCTGGGACCGTGGGTTCGAATCCCACTCAAGCCATGGATGTTTGTCCGCATATTTCTGTGTTGTGCTGTCCTGTGTACAGGTAGAGGCCTTGCGAAGGGCCGATCCCTCATCCAAGGAGTCCTACCAAAATGTCTATAGATCGAGTTAACGAAATGTTGGGACCCACACTGCTCAGGCACTTGAAGAACGGGTTGTTCCCAGTATCGAAGTAGATTGACGGTCAGGTAATTAGGCAGTCTAATTGAGGTAAAAAAATTATTTTATGAATACTCTTTTCTAAAACCAATATGTTAGATAAACCGCAACAAGCATTGCACATACTAAATAATTTGTAATATATAAACATGAAGTCAATGCCCCATGTTTTGAATTATGCAATCGTCTGAACAACCGGTTTATGATAACGGTACGAATAAAACAAGAAAACAGACAGAACAACCAAAATTAGTCCTTACAGCTTAAGTTCATGGTTTTTAAAGACAGCAATGACATGAACTATATAAGTTAGGACGTACTGTCCCCCAGCTGTTTGTGAATAAGACGTTAACACCTTGATCGATGCTATTCGTAACAGCCAGGAGCATTCAGAATGCCGGCTTAGAACAAAAGCACGTGGAAACTCTGCGTAGTCTAGTGTGTACCGCACCTTCCCAGTTCAGCCGTGTATTCAGAGATCGATTGAGGCCGGTACCTACCCTGGGCAAGAGCAGTAGTCGGCACACGAGCGATCCAAGTTTGCTCTGCTCGCTTGCTGACACCGAGCACATAAGCGCGCAGATATGAACGAGGCCTGCGTCTGACAACACGGGCAGAACGGAGACCAGCTGGTGCTCTGAGGCACTGCTCAACTGATCAACTGTAGCCGCCTGCTCGTCCAAAAGACACGTCAAGTCTGGCACCTCATATTGCACGCTGTTTCCACCTTCAACATAAAAGAACTTCAATCATCAAGTCACACGCATGATACTAACTTTATAAAGCTGTAACCTGTTAACACAAGTGCACGATGGAAAATTCAAAATAGATCTCATTCAAAATAAGGATTTTAAGAATGAGGTAAAAGCAATCACTTTTAGCCTGATTTTTCTGCTTATGAAATTTGCATTTCATTAGCTGGATGGCCAGTCATGTAGCCGTAGATTAAAACCTTGATCAAGAAATTTGTTTTTGGGGTGGTATATTTTACTTTTTACTAACTGCCTATTTAATTTAATTTTGAAGTCAATTTCACCTTGTATAGAAAATGTGAAACTATTTAATGAACCTTTAAAGATCACTCAACAGTAATATATCAGTTACTTTGGAAACCTCCATGAATCAAATAATTTTAAGTGTTTTCCATTGAATGTCACAAACAAGTCCTGTTTTGTATAAGTGAAGCTTTTGCAGCAACTGAAGTTGATGAAAGACTCTCGGGCTACAAGCCATGTCAGGTGGCTGAAAGGTGAATAAACCACATCTTCTGTCAACGTTTTGAGAACAATTACAATCAGATGTATCCAGAATATTTACACACTACAGCCCCTTTTGGTTATAAACTAACAGTCCAACAATTCACTCACCAACTATTAATGATATCTTTACCTGTGTCTTGATCATCAGGTATGTCTTTTTGTTCAACTGTGTTTAAGTTTACAGTTCCTTCTATACTTTTGTTTTCGTCTCCATCAATACAAATAGTATCAGTTTCCATCATGGCAAAAGAAACATTCTCATCGGTATCGATGCTTTTCACTGGCTGCACAGTACATCTTGCATTCTGAATAGATGGCTGAACATAAAACAGGAGCACAATTAGTGTACTGGATCTGTCGTAGACTTTGATGTTGCCATTACTGACATTCAGAATGAAGTTTCTGGTAGAAACTTTGGAAGTGGGAAGGGGCAGTAATCCCTACAAAACTTTGCCCACTTTGAGTGAATTAAATGATTCACTCCACATTACACTCCTTTACCCAAAATATTAGCACTTCTGACTTGTCTACTTTCTACTGCTAACCTAACTCTTACAGTGTAAATGTTCACCGTCAGTACGATAAAGCCTTACCACAGTTTCATCGATTTGGTGTTCAAAAAACTGTCGTAGAGGATCTGAATCGTCCTTATGTTCATTGCAATTTAATTCCGACAGTTTTTCAAGTACATTATCAGAAATTACAAACATGCCCCAACAATGTTCACCAGCTTCGTACAACTTATATTCGTCTTCCGACATCTTCAACTTCAATTACTTTCCAAAAACTTTTCCCAGAACTTTACTTGTGTGTTTTCCACATACAAAACTCGAGACATGAATATTACTAAAGGTAAATTGCTATAAATGGATGGCAGGTTAACTACGATACAATGACCACGAACAAAAATCGAATGTAAACAGATGACAGACAATACGTCAGAAACTAAACAAAACACTTACAAAACCAATATATACCTCGATAACTCAACGTTAAAAGTTGGCAACACACGTGTCGCATGGTAGTGAAACGACTACCACCATCTGGCGGTAGACTTTAGTATTAAACCACGGTATCAGTCACTGCCAAGAGCTCAGTCGGTAACACCATACGCTGCACTCCCTTCATATTGGCCGGAGAGACGGAGTCTGCGTCATCTGACCGCTAAATTAAGAATGAGATGGAGCAGACTCACACATAATAAAACAGAAAACGTAAAAAACATATTTTTAACATAAATTGTTGGAGCAGTACTTGTTGAGCAAAAATGTAATAGTCTACTTCGTTTTTGAAATAATACTCGCAACATTTTGTAATAGTAGGACCTCGCAGAACTGTTTAAACAATAAAACGCTAGCATAATTTTAACACGTGTTTGGTGAATATTGAAACAACACGCCAATTCTCCGCATTCAGCACTCAGCCAGTGTGAGCGAACTCTCAGCAATGAACCCAAATTACAAAAAAATTGATATTTGCAAATGTAAATCAACATTGAATGAAAATTCAAGCCTTATTAACAAAATCAAGACACTGGACCTTATCCTGAGCCAGCTGCATAGAACCTTCACATTCTAATCATAATTCCTCATATTACCATTTAATATTATCCTCTTACATATTCTTAGATGACTACAGAGGTATCTTTTTCTCTTGCATTTTCTTATAACTCCGATCTGATATCGCCATGTCGCTTTCACACAAAAACGTCGGTCGAGCCGAATGATTTCTGTCATTGTCATTCTCTAATATCCCAAGTCACTCCATAACTAAAACGGACACAAGACAATTTTAGCGATAAGATAATTAAACCATGGTTAAACATACACAAGTCGATTGCCAATGTAGACACGGAAGTACATAACATTTCTTAAACCACACATTTAACTCATGGTTCTGTTTGCTGTTGTCTCAAAACAACAACTTAAAGTGGGTTCATACACGTGTTTGGAATCCAAAGAAACACGGTATTAACTCAACAAAATGTCAGGACGAATGGTCATTAACTTATCTTAGCCTAGAATACACTTTTAGCCACGCCAAGACACACAACTGTTGTGAAATCATGACGAAATGTGAAAATTAAACACGGTGAAGAAATACAAGAGACGTTGTCCATTACTTAAGTATCTACAAAATGGTACTCGATACTACCAAATGGAGACCGAGTTTCTGAAACGGAAATAAAAATTCACCAGTACTCTAACAAAATTCTGGAGACGACTATCTCAATGGTACATGATCTTTCTTAAAAATCCAGCAAACATATAAAAACAAAAATTCCATCTTATTACGATTTATTATTATTATTATTTTAGTGTTCTGTGTGACGACAGGTCCATATGAACAGGATCCTTCCATCCTTTTCTCGGACTGGGACCTGTTCATATACGTTCTTGGCAGATGATCCAGAAGTGGTTTGCCATTGCCTTCTTCTGTGTGTGAATGGAGTAATTGTTGGGATGCCACGGAGGAAGACTCCGTGTTGCCTAGACCACGGCCTTGCCCAACACAAGTTATAAATTCTGGCACCGCCGGGAATCGAACCCGAGACCCCAGGATTACAAGGCCAGCCTTCTAACCGCTAGACCACCTCATCTTATTATTATTTAGTGTTCTGTCTGACGACAAGTCCATATGAACAGGATCCTTCCATCCTTTTCTCGGACTGGGACCTGTTCATATACGTTCTTGGCAGATGATCCAGAAGTGGTTTGCCATTGCCTTCTTCTGTGTGTGAATGGAGTAATTGTTGGGATGCCACGGGGGAAGACTCCGTGTTGCCTAGACCACGGCCTTGCCCAACACAAGTTATAAATTCTGGCACCGCCGGGAATCGAACCCGAGACCCCAGGATTACAAGGCCAGCCTTCTAACCGCTAGACCACCTCATCTTATTATTATTTAGTGTTCTGTCTGACGACAGGTCCATATGAACAGGATCCTTCCATCCTTTTCTCGGACTGGGATCTGTTCATATACGTTCTTGGCAGATGATCCAGAAGTGGTTTGCCATTGCCTTCTTCTGTGTGTGAATGGAGTAATTGTTGGGATGCCACGGAGGAAAACTCCGTGTTGCCTAGACCACGGCCTTGCCCATCACAAGTTGTAAATTCGAACCCGAGACCCCAGGATTACAAGGCCAGCGTTCTAACCGCTAGACCACCGCGGCCACTTATTACGATTACCGAGGGTTAATGATTCTGTTCGTACACACCACAGAAAGTACCTGATCCACACCCAGATGAATCCAGTCCACACACAGTTACGGAGAATTGTAAGAGACTTCATTCACAGCGAAATAAATTTAATAAATAAACGCTGGTTCAGAATATCAGTCACTGTTTTTAAATATAAAAAAACATTAAACGCATGAAATTACAATCAAAAACTTCTGTTTTGTGTGATTCTAAAATTTAGTCCTTAACGCTTACTGAAAAACCAAGGTTAACGTTATTTAAAACAAACTTCTAAAGACAATATTTGTGCCTATGGTAAACTAACAGAGATACTGAGGAAGATAGTTCAACCAGTGAGGCAGGTCATCGTTTGTACTTTGATTAAACCTATCAAGTTGACAGCGACAGGATATATAGCGTACATCGACAAAATCAGAACTGAAACATGTTTGCTAAGAAACATTTTGCAAAAAGCCACCTTGGAAGACGAAGACACAGACGGCAAGGCAACGTTAAAAAGGATTTCGGACTTCATCTATGGCTGCAATAAACTTCCCGTCTCCGAATTAGAATGTTCAGAATGTCTCTAAGAATTAATTTCCAATTCTCCTTTGTCTACGAGGTGCGATCGGAAAGTTTCTAGGCTGCGCCTATAAAAACCCGTACACTTATCTCAGGTATTAAATTCATCCATCACCCTCGAAGTAGTTCCCCTGGGAGTGAACACAACGATCCCAGCGCCGCTGCCAAGCCTGGAAGCATCCCTGGAAATCTTTCTTTGTCAGCCTGTCAAGCACCATCTGCGATTCTGCCTGAATCTCTTCTATCGTCTCAAATCTCCTTCCCTTTAGCTGAATTTTCATCTTTGGGAAGAGGAAGAAGTCACACGGAGCTTTAGCATTTCATAGGTTTCCGTAGCCGTTTTGGCGAGTCTTTGGCAAAATTTGATGCACACGCCATTCCGAAATCGCAGGAGGGTCGGTGTAATGCACTACCAAACCGCCCATAACTAAGAAACAAATGCTAATTCGATGATGCCGGCTGGCACACTGATTCACTATGAATGTAGGCCGCACCCCCTAGCGGAAGAAGCTCGTACTACATCCGGTTCGCCCTCTATTGACACAGTCTTGAAACTTTCCGATCGCACCTCGTAAATATAAATTTTATTCAAGTACGCACAAATCACTACGAAGTTGGGCTTCATTTTAAATTTATATCTAGGACAGGTTTTATCTCGAAAATGTACGTTTTGCAACAGGGTTTCAAAACCAGCAGAAGTTTGTCACTTGTACGTAAAGCGACAGACGAGATACGAATTACAATTTATTTTCAAATCCTTCGGAGTCTAAACGAGATTTTAGTAACTGGTAACAAATTAACAAACGATGTCGTGGGTCTATGGCCCCACGTTTATCAACGCTGGTGTACGTCATGTATCTCGGCTCTGCGAAGACGTTGTTGTCCAAAATAGTATTTCTGTTGAACGCACGGTCAAACATTGGAGTGGATATCGTCGTACAGAATTTAGATGGGTTACTGACTACCTACTTCTGCAGTCTCCTGTCGTAACGAGCCCAGCAAAACCACTATGTAAAATCGAAAGTAGAACGGTCAGTCAGTCACTCCTGAAGACTCGATTAAACAGCTAAATATCAGTCAGTGAACAGTCACTCGACAAGATATAATCACTGGGTCAGTTTGGTTGCTTTGTAAGAGCCAAGGATCTGTTGATAACTGCAAAAGTCTGGAACTGAGAAACGAGCAATCAACAGCCATCGGTCAGCAGGTCAGTCGGACGATGAGTTACTTTCTCTGTTATGGAACTCATTTCCACTGACGTGATAGTCAGTCGTGAGCACCGCTCCTCTGAAACGACGATGACAAGGGCATGAAACTTTCTTGAAATGGTGGAATGCAAGTGGTAGTTCATAATTGGTCTTCTCATACATCGAGGGTTGATTCAGGACGTAATTATGAGTAAAAGATGATAATATTATATTGGTCGTATTTAGAACCGTTGGGGAGATACGGTGACTTCGAATTGGATTTAGCGAGAAAGAAATGATAGCTATTATCGCACGAATTAACTTCTGAAACTTCATCTTCTTTCCTTCGCCCTTAATGAAGACAAGGTGGCTGCATCTTTCTGGAGTTTGATGGCATCCATATTTTTGTTGTAAAGTTTCGGCTTACTTGAATTAGCGTTATAAAAATCGATCTAATTTGTCATCGTGGTCGGAAACCGTGATGGCAAAAATCACTGGACCAAACTACCCCTATTTGTTTCCATTTTATGGGGTGTAATAAAATCAAAGGTAATGAGCATAGCACCGAGAGCAGAACCATTGAACGTTGTAGTTGGAAACCAACAGCTGGAGAATGTGGAGCATTTCAAGTACTTGGGAAGCATAGTCACGACGGACGCCCTATGCACCAAGGAAGTAAAAGCAAGGATAGCCATGGCCAAGGCAGCTTTCGTCAAGAAGAGGATACTTCTCACTAGCAAGTTGGGCTTGGAGATGAAGAAGAGACTAGTGAAGTGTTACGTATGGAGCAGAGACTTGGACACTCAGGAAGAAGGAACAGAAATACCTGGAGAGTTTCGAAATGTGGTGTTGGAGAAGAATAGAGAAGATCAGGTGGACGGATCGAGTGACCAACGAAGAAGTATTGAGGAGAGTCAACGAGCAAAGAAACATTCTGCAGGCGATTACACGAAGGAAAGCTAACTGGCTGGGACATATTATGAGAAGGAGTGGATTACTGAGTGATATCACCGAAGGCCAGGTTGAAGGAAAGAGAGGACTGGGAAGAAGATTGATACAGCTAACCGACGACCTTAAACAAGGAAAGAAGATGACGTTCCAGGAATTAAAGCGAGAAGCCGAGAATAGGGACAACTGGAGAGCTGTTTTTGGGCAGAGCAATGGACCTGTCGTCAGACAGAACACTGAATAATAATAATAATAATAATAATAAAAGAGGTGACCAGAGCAAAACCCCTGAAAATGGAATTATTGATGCTGGATCTTACAAACGAGAACACACGAATTGGTTCCGCGGGCAGACAGTAAACTCTTGTTTAAGACAAGCAACGCCGTGCGTTCAAACCGTTGGGAAGACGAAACAGTTACAAGATTTATCTCATGAAATATAGCAACAGATGCATCGGATTAATAATTTCGTTTGCATTTTCCTGCTCGAACCTTGAACCCGCCACAACTCCGAAGCGGTTCGAAGTAAGATTAATGTTGCAATGGGCATTCTTTACCAGAAATTACCTCCCGGAAACCCCCCCTCCTCCCTGGCACGGCCCGATGTATGGCAGACCGGTTGTGAAATATCTTGAGTAGTTCGTGGCGTTCACTGGTTGTGGTACATCGGAGACATTTATTTTGTGTCGGTGGAATGTAATAAACTGCATAACCTATGAAGGCAGTCCCTGACCTTCACGGACCGGCTGTGGGTTTCTGGTGGATCTAAAGCCATCAGCTCATGTTGTATTATTTTAAAGTTTCACCACTATATTTTATATTCTAGTAAGATAACAATTCATTAGTAACTAACTAAGTAGGTGGCTTACGTAACCCGAAGGTTCATCACCGAACTCACCAAAGCCCTCCACCGGACCCTGTCCTTGGCCAACAAAATCCAGTCTCCTTCGACTCCTATCTCCCATAGATCCCGCTTGAGATTATCCTCCCATCTACGTCTAGGTCTCCCCAGAGGTCTCTTCCCCTCAGGCTTCCCAAATAGTGGACCCAACCAACCAGATGGCTTACGTAACCCGAAGGTTCATCACCGAATTAACCAAAGCCCTCCACCGGACCCTGTCCTGGGCCAACAAAATCCAGTCTCCTTCAACTCCTATCTCCCATAGATCCTGCTTGAGATTATCCTTCCATCTATGTCTAGGTCTCCCCAGTGGTCTCTTCCCCTCAGGCTTACCAACCAATACCCGGTGCTCATCTCTTGTCCCATCCACGCGCGCTACATGCCCAGCCCATCTCATTCTTCTCGACTTAATCACCTGACAATACTGGGGGAGGAGTACAGATTTTTAAGCCCATCATTATGCAGTTTTCTCCATACCCCATCGTCTTCTTCATTAATAACAACACGTGTGGATTACATCAAATTCTAATTCGCTGTAGAATTTACAATATATGCAGGAAATGTCCATTACATTGAATTCGCGTCTGGAAACACTGCATCACTAACTGTAGAACACGTTCACAGATCCCGGGTGTTACTGAAAGTCGTTCACACTTTGCTGTTGAAAATTTTCTACATCGCCTTGAATAAATAAGGACTTCTAGTGTCCTCACACGTAGAAATCCACCGGATTCAAAACAGGTGAACGTGGGGGCTACGCAATGGGTCTTCCTCGACCTATCCGTTGGTTACGGTGTTCAGTACACCTCGGGCGACGTTCTAAAACGTGACGACACACCTTCTCGCATGAAACACACTCGACCTTTAGCCGCCAGCGGTAAATCATCAAGTAGACTGGACAACTCATTTTGCAATAAATCTCAACATTCTTTGCCTGTGAACCAACGTTGCAAACATTCTTTCAGGGCAGTAACTCGAAAAGGAAGTGCTTCCTGACTCATTTTCATACAAAAGTTACGTGATGTTAGCCGTGTAGAATTCACCGCAAAAGATTGCACAGAATTTCCAGATAACCTTGTATACAATGAAAGTGGTTATAGTAGGCAACAATATATGATCACGTGTCAAGGAACGTTACAAACATTTTTCATCTGTGATATTTTCCATATCGTTACATATAACAAAATCAAATAACATTAAAGTGTTTGGAAAGTGTATAATTCATGCATAGAGAATTTTGGCGATAAATTTTTTTAGAAAATTGACACTTCGAAGACATTACAGAATATCTGGGTAAAATATTAAGCTGGATTTAAATAAAATATGTTTAAGTGAACAAAAATGACTGGGGATCGCGCTCAATCTCGGGAGTCTTTGAGTTATATTTCCCACTTCAAGAAGAGTATCACTTTTCATTATTATCAGGGTCTTGTAATTCAGCGACGATGTTTCAAACACAGAGATTATATAGACTCAAATAAGATGGGAATGTCATCAAGATTGTTGAGTATATAAGGATTTGAAAAGCTATATTTTACTATCCAAGCATCGTTCTGGAGAGAGCAGCGAAGAACATATGAGACTTTATGATACGCGGTAGCACAGCCGAGATTCGAATCTGATACCTCCCGAAAAAAACTCCATATTTTCTTCTTAGCAAAACTGTTCAGAATCGCTCTTTTCATCAATTAGAACATTTTAGGACACATACAGAAATGGCTAGACAGGCTTATACTGGTGATAATCAGCGAATGTTATGAATGATATCGAATAAAGGAGGCCAAACATAGAAAGTATAAAAAATGAGCCAAGAATTCTGAAAGGAAAATCCACTTGGCAGACTGAGGCGTGGATGGGGATAATGTAATAATGCGTTTTTATCTTAGGGTTAAAGTATGTGGACTGGATTTATCGGGCAGAATATAAACCAGTTTCGGGGCTCTTACGAGCATGGAAACATAAAAGGCGAGGAATTTCTCGACTGGCTTAGCGACGACTACCTTCTCAATAAGGACTCTGCTACACGGAATTGGCTATTTTACAGACTGGTCCCATGATATCGCCTCGCATGCCAAGTACAGGGAGCTCGGATCTCTTTGCTGGAGGGGTTGACCTGGAAGGATCACGTGCGATTGAATGTACGCATTCCACGGAAGGCGAAAGTACGAAATCCAGTGTCACACTTAATTCCTTCATGCAATCGAACAGCGACACTTCGATTTATGATATAAGATCGATCACAGAAGTGACAGGGCACGTTGAACCCTCGATTACCCAGTGGAGTTGATATTCATTATATTAAATTCAATGCAGTGAAAACCTTCTTCAAATGCCGACTTTTACTTTCAAAATAAATTCCGTCTTTCTTGAATCCGAATGTTCATTACCGTGATAACACAAACTCGCCCCTGGTACAAATTCTGATAATCCAATCCACGTCGAAATCTTTCAGGACTTATGGAAATTAAAATTCTCAACATGAAAAAAAAAATGACAAGAACTATAGACTCTTGAAGATCTACTCACGTAAAAGTAAATTTCCCTACGCTTAATTAAAACCACGCCATGAAGACGTGTGTGAAAACTAAGGTTTAACTCCATACATTCTTAATATAGGCACTAGATGGAGTCGATTACAGAGCTCCATACTCTGAAATATTTATATATCATCCATTTGCCATTTTGCAGACAGTAGATGGACTGACAACCGGTCTGGATGAGGCGACAAACAAAAACATTCTTGCCCCTGTCTGAATCAAACCCCAGTCATCCAGGCCATAGAAATCCAACGCTTACTGAACTACTCCGGGATCGTAGCTACTGTCAGCGTAATTTGTTCAAATTATCCATAACAACACAAATTTTGAACACAATTGTTTTCTCGAGGCAACTAACAGCACTTTGAAAGCGAGAGACAGACACACAGAAGTATGGAACGTTCCCGTATCTTAATCAACGTCATTAAACATGCAATTTGTGAAAAAAAAAAAAGCGGAATTCGTCTTCAGTGGCTAACAGCGGCAGCTCATTGTGTGTCGGCTCGGTTAATGAACCCCTGGTTACTGACAAGAACCAATTATACACGTGACCTCCATGGGGTCCGCTGCCTGTTGCAATTACGGAGGGTCACGGATGGGTCAGTTCTCAGATGATAAAGGTTGTCTGACGAACACAGACCGAATAACACACCTGAATTCGATGTGGGTGTCGGGGCATCGAATCTGCGGAACAGATGGCCAAAATTGGCTCCCTGCTCCCATTTATAGGATCCGAACCTCCCTGCGACATAACAGGATACTGTCACTTAATGGGACACCTCCTTAAATTGAGGAAGGTAAGTAGAAGAAACTGCATAATGTGTTATCATGAAACAGAAGCAGACTCACATGTTCTCTGACGGTGAGGCCTTGGCTGATTTTCGATTTCTTCCTGAAACCAGGTGATTATCATAAGAACCCCGCGGATTAGAAGGACCGGGATGCTCAGAAGGTCAGTCAGTTGTCGCTTCGGTGCCTACACCTTCCATCAATGCCTCTGGACGAACAAAGGGATAACCATAAAGACAAAGATGTCCTTGATGCCTGTAGGATTGGGGGTGTAGCTCCACGCGTTTTAACCTCGGCGATACAGTGAGTGGTCACCTTCACGACCCCGGCTGTTTTATCCCCGAAAAAGGAGCCACAGATCGGGGATCGGTGGACAATACAACCGGTTTGAACCTATAACGAAGAGAACTGGATCTCCTGTAACGGATCTTTCCATCTCTTCTTAGGTCTTTCTCGTTCTTGTTTTCTCTTCTGAAAACACAATATCTCTTCGTTCATTCCGCATGATACTGCCAATTCCTTTGAAGAATTATATTATCCATATTTTATTCCACCAAAATACATGTAATTGTGAATTAGGTCACTTTTTTTTTGTCCGGAGAGAAAAATGAACAGGGCCCACATTAGAAATATAACTGTGAGAACTTCCAAGTTTGGTCAATATCAGGTTGCGTAAAAAGTAAATTAAATCTCAGTTTAAAGAACTTTCCGAAACGAGGGCCTACAATGTGAAGCATTTAACCCATCGAAGCCGAAATTTGTCTAAATATTATTTAAACATTTAGTCTGTACCATAAAGAAAATACAACAGTTCAATTTAAGATTTGAGGTTTACAAGGCGGTGGGTCTAAAGATTGCTGTCCATCTACGGCGAAACAACCCAGAAGACAGCAATCTTCATGACAGTTCAGAATTACAAAGATCAGTTAGTTAAATGCTCTTGAAGGTAATCGCGTGGTGTTTCATTATTTTTCTTTTAAAAAAAAAGTAGAATGCTAATAACCAGTAAAAGTTTCTTGACTGTGCTGCATTACTTAAGAATGTTGTGATTGCCCTTAGGGGGCTTAGCCAAGTCTTGAAGACTTGGTCCTCAAAATTTGAACGCTCGTATGATACACGAAATAGAAACTAAATATCTATGAAGATGGTTTATAGGTATGAAGGTAGATTTTAACAAATTCATGGTCGACGCGTTAAAATACAAACAAAACAATAACACGAGGGTTGTTAGCTCCTAAACACTTACGTTGTGGCCGAGGGAAATGTCCGTCTCTAGCCAGAGATATTCTTCTAGTAACGTGACCTGGAAAAATGGAATTTCTGATTTCCATCCGTTGTTTTTAATGTGACTGTACCACAATACGAAGTTTTTACAAAGGTCCTATACAATCAAACCAGCAACTTTCAGCGATTAACTCCTACAGCAAATTCCTAACCAGAAGACAACGATCTATACCAGTGGTATTCAACCTGGAGTACGTGTACCCCCGGGGGTACGCGAAGATATCTTAGGGGGTACGTGAATTTTAATTTTTTTTTATGATAAACACTGAATAATCAGTAATGTAATTTATTTAATTTATTTTAGATGTAGATTATATACTATGTATAACTTGAATTATACACCAACAACTTTGGGGGTACAAAGTTGAAGAGAAATTATATCTGGAGGTACGCGAAGAGATCTTAGGGGGTACGTGAAATTTAAAAAAAAAATATTATTTTATCATAAACACTGAATAATCAGTAATGTAATTTATTTAATTTATTTTAGGTGTAGATTATATACTATGTATAACTTGAATTATACACCAACAACTTTGGGGTACAAAGTTGAAGAGAAATTATATCTGGGGGTACGCGAAGACATCTTAGGGGGTACGTGAAATTTAAAAAAAATATATTATTTTATGATAAACACTGAATAATCAGTAATGTAATTTATTTTAGGTGTAGATTATATACTATGTATAACTTGAATTATACACCAACAACTTTGGGGGTACAAAGTTGAAGAGAAATTATATCTGGGGGTACACGAACATAAAAGTTTGAATACCACTGATCTATACAATTCCTCAAGGTTGATGCACCATCCTAAATATTCTGAGTCTTGTCTGACAAGTTCATACTTCGACCACATCAGATCTCGTAATGAAATTCCCTGGTAAAATTTACATTGCAATATTTATCTTCGTGATCTTACAAAGAATGTACCACACCTCGCAGCTAGTGCCAAGTTGGGGGGAGGGGTAGGGTAGAGTGGGTGTTACCTCTCGATTTCTCCAGTTCACCTTCCCTTTCTCCTGCTTCACGATTCCAGATGCAGTCCAGCGAGACACTGTCAAGTCAGTCAGTGAGTGTCCAGAATTTGTCCAGTACTGTACAATGTTAGTGCGCGTAGTATTTCATTAGTGTTAGGACCAGACGTAATGTGTTTTTGTTGTGTTACGTCTTCGTTGCTGTAAAAACCTACGTTGCCAACCACACGTTGCAAAGCCTGCAGCCAACGTGAGTATTCAAATTCCTTATACAACACGTTTAGCCTTCCAGTATTAGGCGAGCCAGCATATGCCTACGTCTTGTTCTGCGAAGATGCGATGGATATATCAGATTAAAGTATCGAAACGTCGTATATGTTAAATACATATTTCAAAACAGAGCGAATGGTTATATATAATACATTTTAACGATTAACGGAGTACTATTCAGAGCTACTTTATATTATTATGAACTGGCGAAGCGGATAATGCTATAAAAATTATGGCCGAACGAAATTAACTATAAATAATATAAAATATATTTGTGATGAGCATTTATACAAGTCATAATTCAACAATAAGAAACTCGGATATCGTTTAAAACGGTTATTTATTATAGCCTACGGCTAGATTAATTACACAGTTAACCTGAAGGTACATACAATTGACCTTCGGAAATGAGATGGATGCAGGGAGCCAAGGTCAAACGAGGGAATAGGTGATCAACTTTAGAGAAAATATATTAAGAAATAAAATTTATATTATGAAAATAGTTTGATAGCGACAGCGTATTTATCAGTATATCAGACATTATAAATCTAGTGATTTATTTGTGCAAATAGGAATAATCTCACAATATTCTGTTTGCTAAATACTTAGACCATACTCTGTATACGACATTTAGTATCTTAAGACAAACCAATATTTATTGCAGAGTTTATGAGAAACAGTGAGACATAGAATAATATATACTTGTAAAAGCAGTCCTATATAGGGCCCATATTTTTTCCACGAAGTTAAAAAGTCACGGCCATTCTGTACGTGCACGTATTATTGCGGTCTAACCTTTACGTTCACTTGAATTGACATTTAAAACTTAATGTCATAATTAGGAACAATGTGGCTTAAATCTGTAAGGAATAACAGAAATGTTTGTACGTCTATAGCAAATACGGAGAGTCCAATGAATTTTCGACGTGAATCGAAGTAGTGAAAATATTTAAAAGCGTATCTCCTTTCGAAATTACGAAAGCTATAATGGATAAGAAACATTCTAAAAATTTAACATTATTATTATTTACTGCAATTAGGGTTGCACTAGGTGGCAGTGGTCCTTATACTACACCATTACAACAAAATATATACATGAGATGATAAAGTTGCGTCATATTGTGATAAATATATATTTTTGTTTAAATATTGTCAGTCTAATCACAATAAAATTCCTATTAAATATTAAAATATTACCATAATTAACATTTAAATATTTAAAATATATTAAATGATATTCTCTATCGAAATGTTCTAATGTAAATCGAATATTTCGATAAAGAACATCACTTAATATTTTAAATATTTAAATGTTAATTATGGTAATATTTTAATATTTAATAGGAATTTTATTGTGATTAGACTGACAAGATTTAAACAAAAACATATACAATAAAAATAAGTACACTCCATAGAACACCCTACACACATAAATAGAACATCCACACCTTACACGGACACACACATTTCAAAAACACTCATTCATTAAGTAATCTTAATACTTTAGAGTAACCTCAAATACAAAGTCAGACCTCAGTACATGATAATTGATAATCTTATCCCAAAGAACTGAAGTCACTTCATCACTTCGAGACTAAGACACTTCACTTCACATCACTTCCTTTATCTCCATCTAATCCCCACTTAATACCCCCTTTGCTTGTAATTCTTGTCCAAAACAAAGTTAGGCCCTCGTATTAGGAACCAGATATTTATTTTGATCTGTATCCTGGGGTCTCGGGTTCGATTCCCGGCGGTGCCCGAATTTATAACTTGTGTTGGGCAAGGCCGTGGTCTAGGCAACACGGAGTTTTCCTCCGTGGCATCCCAACAATTACTCCATTCACACACAGAAGAAGGCAATGGCAAACCACTTCTGGATCATCTGCCAAGAACGTATATGAACAGGTCCCAGTCCGAGAAAAGGATGGAAGGATCCTGTTCATATGGACCTGTCGTCACACAGAACACTAAATAATAATAAGATGAGGTGGTCTATCGGTTAGAACGCTGGCCTTGTAATCCTGGGGTCTCGGGTTCGATTCCCGGCGGTGCCCGAATTTATAACTTGTGTTGGGCAAGGCCGTGGTCTAGGCAACACGGAGTTTTCCTCCGTGGCATCCCAACAATTACTCCATTCACACACAGAAGAAGGCAATGGCAAACCACTTCTGGATCATCTGCCAAGAACGTATATGAACAGTCCCAGTCCGAGAAAAGGATGGAAGGATCCTGTTCATATGGACCTGTCGTCAGACAGAACACTAAATAATAATATCAGGGGGGGGCACAATATAATCCTTGTTCGGGTTTCGTCATCTGGAGTGAATTTGTCCGAACATGGGAACACATTGACAATGCTTATGTTTCGACAGGTATGCGTTGAAAACACAGGGACATGCTGATAAACACCACTGTTTTGTGGCCGACCTAGTTTGTGCAGGTTTAACAACTACAGTTAATCTAAAACCACCAGCTTCTCAGTAGCAGACTAGCGTTGAGACGAAGACACGGGACATTCTACGGACGCACTTATTAACAGTAATAGTATGATCAATTTCGTTTTAAATACTGCTATATCGAGAAAACCAGCAGAAGGAATTTTGTTGCGGAAGACTCAGGCAATCCGTCAAAGGTCCTCCTCAGTTACATGCTAGTGTCTTTAATGGCGAGTTGTTAATAATTAAACAGATGACATGAGCAGCACAGTGCTAATACTGACGTATGTTTAATTTATTAAAATGTCTATTTCATTAATTAAATGTATGTAATGATCTTTTTGGGACCTTATATTCGCAGTTACTTTTCACAGAAGAAGCAACTTCTTCCATCGTAATCCCTAGGACTCACCATGCTGTGACGACTATTATCTATTTTAATATTATCATTCGTATTATTATTATTAAGATGTTAATAGGATAATATCAATAATAACAATTTTTTATGCATTGCTGAAACACAGTCTTGAAATACACTTAACCCAAAAACACGAAGTTCCTCAAACGAAAATAAAAGTGACGTATGTGAAAGGGAAACTCAGATCGCTGACTGCAAAAGACAATGGGTTAGTGTGACATCAAGTAGCCATGAAGTACAGAATATATGCAGAAGTTGCTTATGGGAGTTGAAGGGAGAGTGTCCGTGCTATTACTTAAGCCAATTCCGTTCACAGGAGGAGTTGGCCGTCGCTGCAAGCAAGCGTCCGTCCTAGGCTACCGTGGCTACTCCTTCCTCTGTCAACGAGGTTCTACCTAGAACCCTTAGGATTAAAATGCATAGCTCCATAATTTTTCCACTTATCTTCCATGTATAGTGACTACCTACGGGCTGGACGACCGGGGTTCGATCCCCGACGGGGGCAGAGGATTTTTCCTCTAGCCTCTGGGGCCCACCCAGCCTCCAGTCCAATGGGTACCGGGGGTCCTTTCCGGGGGGTAAAGCCGGCCGGGGCGTGATGTTGACCACTCAACCCATCTAGTGCCTAGGTCAAGAATGAGTAGGAGCTATACCGCCTCTCCCCCCAAGCGTCTACATGGCGTATAGTGGGACAGTTTTACCTTAACTTCAATGTAAGTGACATTAAAAGTGCATATTTCATCAACACATTACTCCTATTTTCATAAAACTACAGTCTAATACACAAGAATTGTCTGAACTATTTTCGCGAGACGTGTTGTGATCACCACAGGGCAGGGCAGATAGTTAACAAACAAACAAACAAACACCCAGTGCCAATCAAGGCAGCCATATTGAAACCGGATACCTCGAGGTTGACACACGCTACCTCTGTGTCCTGGTGCACGGCTTTGCTGTAAAGTCCCCTGAACGAAGTGTTATTATTGGTGCCCGAGTAAATATGCATTACTGCTTGAAATAACTCTCTCTTCTGAGCGACTTTCTACATGGTATTGTTGACGTCCATTTGTGAAATCCTTGGGAAAGGTCCCTGAGTCCCGTTACATGCTTATTACGTCAGTGGTAGTAGCAACGTGTTCTGTTCACATGTCTGTTAACAGCTTCCATTGTTTCTGTGATACTGCAGTTGAAATTAATAGAACAAATCGTGTTCCACTTTAGTTTAATGAACGAGTACTAACTCTCTGACGCTTCAGTGCATTCTTAAGCCTTCATATTAAAAACACTGCAAAAATGTAATATCTACTGCAATACCACAGTTTCGACGTGCGTGCATGGCGAAATTTTGGATTTTAAATATGTAACCTAACCTGCCTCGTCTTATCAAACATTGCATTGCATGGTATAGTGGTAAGAACGCTGGCCTTGTAATCCTGGGGTCTCGGGTTCGATTCCCGGCGGTGCCCGAATTTATAACTTGTGTTGGGCAAGGCCGTGGTCTAGGCAACACGGAGTTTTCCTCCGTGGCATCCCAACAATTACTCCATTCACACACAGAAGAAGGCAATGGCAAACCACTTCTGGATCATCTGCCAAGAACGTATATGAACAGGTCCCAGTCCGAGAAAAGGATGGAAGGATCCTGTTCATATGGACCTGTCGTCAGACAGAACACTAAATAATAATAAGATGAGGTGGTCTAGCGGTTAGAACGCTGGCCTTGTAATCCTGGGGTCTCGGGTTCGATTCCCGGAGGTGCCCGAATTTATAACTTGTGTTGGGCAAGGCCGTAGTCTAGGCAACACGGAGTTTTCCTCCGTGGCATCCCAACAATTACTCCATTCACACACAGAAGAAGGCAATGGCAAACCACTTCTGGATCATCTGCCAAGAACGTATATGAACAGGTCCCAGTCCGAGAAAAGGATGGAAGGATCCTGTTCATATGGACCTGTCGTCACACAGAACACTAAATAATAATAAGATGAGGTGGTCTAGCGGTTAGAACGCTGGCCTTGTAATCCTGGGGTCTCGGGTTCGATTCCCGGAGGTGCCCGAATTTATAACTTGTGTTGGGCAAGGCCGTAGTCTAGGCAACACGGAGTTTTCCTCCGTGGCATCCCAACAATTACTCCATTCACACACAGAAGAAGGCAATGGCAAACCACTTCTGGATCATCTGCCAAGAACGTATATGAACAGGTCCCAGTCCGAGAAAAGGATGGAAGGATCCTGTTCATATGGACCTGTCGTCAGACAGAACACTAAATAATAATAAGATGAGGTGGTCTAGCGGTTAGAACGCTGGCTTTGTAATCCTGGGGTCTCGGGTTCGAATTTATAACTTGTGTTGGGCAAGGCCGTGGTCTAGGCAACACGGAGTTTTCCTCCGTGGCATCCCAACAATTACTCCATTCACACACAGAAGAAGGCAATGGCAAACCACTTCTGGATCATCTGCCAAGAACGTATATGAACAGGTCCCAGTCCGAGAAAAGGATGGAAGGATCCTGTTCATATGGACCTGTCGTCAGACAGAACACTAAATAATAATAAATAAATAAAACCTGACTTCCACATTCACAACCCAACCTTACCTGCACTAACCGAAACTACTCTAACACAACGTAACCTGAGGTCACCATGTCACCATGGTTAACCTTGGCTATCTTGGTTAACTTTGATCTCGTGTTTGTCTTGGTTATTATGGTTAACATCACATAACGTAGCTTAACGTACCTAACATAAGGTTATTCATGATTTGAGACCTCCCGATTACGAAACAGAAGTGTACACGGTTATCTAGGTACCATTGCCATCCCGGTAAACTTCACTAACTTGGTTACCTTGATTATCGTAGTTGTGTTTAACTTGGTTATAATGGTTACTATGGTTACCTTAAGTAGAATTTTCAGGTGAGTACTAAGATGGCTGTCTTCTGGGTTGTAGCGCCGTGTACTGTGGTAGAAATTTACGACCGTTTCGGAGGTCCATCATCAGGGCGATCGCCATATTATGGAGGCAGCAGGGACCTCTGAATGCTGGTGAAATTATACCAGACTAAACGGCGCTACATCCAAGAAGACTATCAATCTTTATAGTTACCTTGTTTAACCTAGTTAGCATACTACCATGGTTGTCTCGATTACCATAGTTAATGTGTTGACTCATGCGGACAGACGTGGCCAGTCCTACATGCATTTTTTTTTGCAGGAAGTGCATGAATAGTGATTGTAAGCTCAAAATATCATCTTGGATAACTGAATCAGTGTTGTCTTTTCTGAAGGCAAGGGTACACAATAATTTGCATGAATGTTTCACTTCTATACTTCCGTTAGCGTATTTCCGGGTTCATGAAAGCGAAATTGAACATGGCTGTTATAGGAAAACTGTGCACACAGAGAATCAGGTGATTAGCTTTTCAGGAGATAAATGCCGTTAGACAGGTCCAATGTGTCTCAGAGGCAGGGATTCTGTTCTTATTATTCTTCATCCCGGTGTTGAAACTACGAGTGGCGAAGGAAGGAGGTTCATAACTAAGAAGGTGGCTGGAGCTCGCATGAGTACTCGACCGCCACCAGACGAGTTCGACGAAGACCTGGCAAGGAGATCATCGATAACAAAGATTGTCAATCAGAGGAAGTGCCAGGACACGGTGCCGAAGCCAACGTTGACAGAATTTGGGCTATCCAGAGGACGACGGCCACGTCCATAGGCGCCACATTGGAGAGAAATGTCAACAATTTGAAAATTAATCCACAGAAAGAACGTTGCTGCTGCTGAGAATTGCTGGGACCTTGGCACCCTCCCTGAATGCAAAGGCATCGCTTGACACAGTCCCATTTGCCAAAGCTACTGTGGACAACGGAACTGTCTAATAACAACAGACTGGAGTGCTAGATCGGCAATGGAAGTCGACCGACCGTAGGACCAAGGCAGACCAACTACTCCCTTCCACGGAGCAAAGTGAAGGAATCGCTGGCCGACCTCAATGGAGGACTTTCAAGAGAGTGTCAACAATTTGAGAACTGCGCAGCAAGCCGAGGTCCCCGAACTAGGAGCCGGGGTTCGATTCCAACGTCGAAACACCTTTCAAGAGGGTCGCCATAGACATCGCAGGACCGTTCCTTGACAGCGTGAGAGGAAATGCGTATCCCCTGATTGCTACGGAATATTTCACCAAATGGTCGGAGGTCTCTGCCATCCTCAAACAAGAATTGTTTTTGTTACCTAATTCTTCTGCTACTTCTGGGACACGAGAGAGCTAGACAGCGACCAGGATTATCTGGAGTCTTAACTCCTGCCAGCAAGAGGCATTGCAGTGCCCGGACATAAGCAAGATACAGAAGAAACCTTCTTAACCCGCAGTCTGATGGCATGGCCGAACAATATGTACAGATGGTACAAAATTACCTGAGGAAAGTCGTATTGAGTCATCAGAGATTGGGACGAGATGATACAAATCTCTTTGCTGGCCTACACTGAATCAACCCACGAGATCCAAAGGCTTGGATTCCTTCAGCACTATCTTCGGGAGAAAGCTACGTTTGTCCTGCGACCTGCTTTACACAGCTCAACCCGACAAGGAGCAGTTTACGCCGATTACGTGGCGGACTTCGTCGATCGGCTGTATAAATCCCGTCATGACGCCAACATCTGAAGTAGTCCAGTGATCTGATGAAGACTCGCTAAGAACGTCTGGGTAGTTCCGAGGGATTCCATTAAGAAGCCCATGTCTGACATTATCGCCCCATCCGGACAAGGGGAAAGTCGCCTAAGCTCCGTCTGTCCTGGACAGACCCATGTAATTTGATCACTCGAATGAACGACACGGTCTAGACCAGTGGTATTCAAACTTTTTTGTTCGCGTACCCCCAGATATAATTTCTCTTCAACTTTGTACCCCCAAAGTTATTGGTTTATAATTCAAGTTATACGTAGTATATAATCTACATCTAAAATAAATTAAATAAATTACATTACTGATTATTCAGTGTTTATCATAAAATAATATATATTTTTAAAATTTCACGTACCCCCTAAGATGTCTTCGCGTACCCCCAGATATAATTTCTCTTCAACTTTGTACCCCCAAAGTTGTTGGTTTATAATTCAAGTTATACGTAGTATATAATCTACATCTAAAATAAATTAAATAAATTACATTACTAATTATTCAGTGTTTATCATAAAATAATATATATATATTTTTTTAAATTTCACGTACCCCCTAAGATAACTTCGCGTACCCCAGGTTGAATACCACTGGTCTACCGCACCCAGCAACATCCTAAGGCGAAGAAAATGGTGCTGTACGTAGACAGACTGGAGCCATATCTAAGGTATTCTTGGGACGGGAAGGTTTAAGATATGAGCAATGTCGTCCCATTTTTTAATAAACCAGATATATCACTTGTCTGTGATGTATGATGGATGTCAAATCAGACACAAGTTCATAATCTGCACCTTATATGTTGTTCATGCATGACCCTACATATTTGGAACTCCGTGATTCATCTGTAGGGACTCACTTTGAGCTAGAATACAACTTTTACTTCGAGACCAGCACAACGAAGCTGCTAAATTATGACCGAGGTTCAGATATTGTGCTGTTAGGTTAGGATTATTGTGATCATAATGTGTGTGGCGAAGTAGTGAAATGACAGTTTCATGGGGACAATTAAAGAACTCGGAGACAAAGCTAGTCTAGTTTCACTTAGTCAACCATAACCTCTCTTCAAGTCACACGAATAACACGCGGTCTCTAGCTGTGAGAAGCCAGCGTCCAGCCACCCGAGATATATCACCGCCTTGTCGAAATATTGTTTAATAAATATCAGTCTATGCATTAAATATCCATGCCTTTTGTAGCGTAAATTTCTCGTGTTGGCTTTATAAAATTTGTATCTGATAGCTTAGTGTCTGAGTGGATTAGCTGATTCTATCGTGTAGAAAACAAAGCCAATTTTAAGGAGAGTTCTTCCAGTTGATGTAATGGAACAGTAACAATTGCTTTTCACTTTTACTATGACTTTCGTTTTCAATTCTCGAGTGATTGAGAAAAGCTTGGCGTGAAATTCTTCACAATTTCTCTTCTGGGCCTGGGGCATTGTTTCTAGCTGAACTATACAGGCGTGATGTTAATTGTTCTGTATCCAAAGATGATTGTCTCCTGGGATGTTGCGCCGTATAGTCTGATAGAAATTTACCGACAATTCAGAGATGCTTACTGCCCCTATCATCAGAACCCCGATGATGGAAACCTCTGAAACGTCGGCCAGTTTCTACCAACTACAGGAAGACAGCCATCCTCAAACCCGTCGACAAGAGAACCTGAAATCCCACCTGGTTTGCAAATTTTGGGGCGCTTATGGCACCTGAAAGAGTACACACTGTATTGTTTAACGATGACACAGTAGCTCAGATTATATAACGTAATTAGTGAATAAATAATTGAAAAGGATATTAAAGGAAGAGGTCGTGGTGTAATTTAAGTTACTATATCGATATTTGTTTCTAAGGATTGACAAAAAAATCGAAATTCTCAGTTGGTAAATGAAGTCCCCGCGCCGAAATTTGAATTCAAAATCACTTGAAAAAGAAGCAGGAGTATTAACGACTCAAAACCGTGGGTCTATAACATACGAGACAAATTATATTCTCGGGAAGTTACGATAGTGAACAGAGTAGCAAATTATTTACCTTTTATTTCGTTAAATATTAACCATATCGAAAAAAAAGCTTCAGGACAGCATATCTCACGAACGAGATTCGATCCTGGTACCTCCAGAATAGAAAGCGCTCCACGAAGTACTCGATGCAAATCCTTTACTTTTACAATAAATACTTGAACTGGAGACCTATTGAATACGAAGTACGGCACACAACGTTAGGCGCAGTGCTTCAATGGGTTGAAATTTTTAATTCATCCACCATTTCCTTCGTCGACATGGAATAACCTTTGCGCTGTGTCTGTGGAATTTGAAGGCGTAGCCAGTCTTTGCTTGAGTGGATGCATTTGTGCATCGTAACAGGAAGAAAAAGTTCCCGATGCCCAGATATAATTAAGCTACGTTACAATTATGACAGAGTGTATCCGGCTAACTTTCTTTTTATGCTCATCAACTGACATGACCATCGACCCTAGTTTCAATGAACCCAAAGATGTATGCACGTATATGGCTGTCTTCTGGGTTGTTACGCCATGTAGTCTGGTAGAAGTTTACAGACGTTTCAAAGCCCCTTACTGCCGCCTCCATCATCAGGGTGATCGTCCTGATGATGGAGGCGGAAATGACCTCTGAAACGTTGGTAAACATCTACCAGACTACACAGCGCAACAACCCAGAAGACAGAAATCTTCATACTCTGATGACGGAGGCAGTATGACTTCCGAAACGTTGGTTAACATCGACCAGAACTACACAGCGCAACAACCCAGAAGACAGAAATCTTCATACTCTCATGACGGAGGCAGTATGACCTCTGAAACGTTGGTAAACATCGACCAGACTACACAGCGCAACAACCCAGAATACAGAAATCTTCAGACTCTGATGACGGAGGCAGTATGACCTCTGAAACGTCGGTAAACGTCTACCAGACTACACAGCGCAACAACCCAGAAGACAGAAATCTTCAGACTCTCCGTCAGAATCTCAAATCCTACAAACACTTTATGTAAATTCCAATTGGATACTTTTTAGAGTTTTCGCCTTTCCACTTAAGCTACAAGCGAACATTCACGCACATACAAGTAATTTTAAATCATGTATGTCAGTGGACTGGTCACTCACTACTCACAAATGCACACTTGAATGACCGTGAAACCTCCGTAGAGGCGGCCAAGACCCACACCGGGTCGTAGAGTCACTGATGGACAGAATTAAAGCCTTTACACACAGTAAGAAGCGTATAATGAAACTGTCAAGTTACGTCACGTCGAAATTTGTTGGAGGCAACAGCCTACATAATGACCACTTACGCCCTTAAGTTAACCCGTAAAATGAGAAAAAGATCGACAAAATTTAATGTGAGCATATCATACCGAGTTTGGACAAAATCGGTCCACTATGTGTGGTGCTGTTTCCAGCCGATCGACAACTAGACTTGAACCTTGAGACTCCTCTTTAAACGTACCAAAAAACAGAACAAACGCTACGAAGTTAAAAATCAACTTGGAAAATCTTTCTTTTCCCCATCTGCATGCAAAGTTGTTCTAGATTACTGATAGTTCATACACGCATTGTGGGTCCACGTTTCTATAGCGGCCATGTTCGTCCGTCTGCAAAAACGAAATCCTGTCTCTGTCACGACCTTCGAGAGGACACATACGCAGTCGGAAACGGATATATCCATGAGCAAACGTAGGTCCTTCATGGGCATGTCGCTAATGTAGAGATGGCCCTCACTCCCAGCAGTGAGAGTAAGAGGTCTGACCCGAATTCCAGCGGTCGATTAATGTAGTGCATTACGTCACTCGTTACAGGTTCCTGACGAATTAAATAAGAAACCTGTCGCTGACGATGACTTCATGGCATTCGAATGCAGCGCACTCCTTAGCCAGTCGGTATCTTTTCAGACCCGAAATATTTTGTTCTAATGAACCTAAACCATTTAAAGCACAATAGTTAAACATTGCCCCCAGACACTACCTACTCATCGCCTATAAATTCCAGAATATCGTATATTATTTCCTTAAACATCATTAACCAGTTGATATTTGTAATCGAGACGTGTTCTGTTTTCTTTTATGTAGGCACTTAAATTCTAAAATAGTATTTAGATTTGCTTAGTGCTTCAAAGGGTTGAGTGATTGCACGAACGAATTACGGGTTAAACGTCAGTTGTGTGTACCTGGCATAAGCCGCCATATTCGCTTACCACTGCCATACATGAGGAATTTACCACTCAGTGCCACACAGCCTCTATACCAAGTAGGTCACATGACAAGTATTCGAACATATATTTTGCGTATATTATAATATATTTAGTTAACAACTGCATGAGTTACACAGTAACGGTGTATATAATATGATAACGATGCATCAGTTAAAAAGTTTTTGTAAAAAATGTAATGTCGGCCCAAACACCGGTTCAAGGTCATATGACCAGAATCATTATACTACAGTGACGTAAAATTAAAATAAAACACGAAAAAGGAAAACTGCCAGTAAAACCCGGATAGCCATTAAAATAACTATTGTTTTAATGGCGGTTGCAACAAATATATTCAAAGTATTTCAATTCTTACAAAGTCCTCAAACGCTTTAATGAAAAAATATTTGAATTATTTTAATTAAACTGGGATGTCTTCTGTAAAAACGGGACAGTATGGGGGCCGAAACGCATTTGTCATGGTATATTCTGACAATCGAAGTGAATAAACATTTGTTAGTTTATCTAAAGAACATATTTCTAACTGGTTCCCCATGTCTCAATGTCAGTCAAAGGCTTTTATGTGGGTGTGAATCTCATATAGACAGAGTATGTTTAAAAACAATATTCTGAGCAAAATGTTTAGAGGGATTACAATAGGACGGAGAATATTAAAAGGTGAGAAGTTTAATATTTTGAGTTATTAAAAAATTCCACAACAGTGATTAGTGGCAAAGAAAATGAGAAAGTCTAGGCATCGGAGAGACAAGAAATGAACACAAAATTTTGGCCGAAAAGTCTGAAGAGACCACTTAGAGAACTAGGGCACTGATGGGATGATAATATTAAAATAGATCGTAAAGAAACAGGGTGTGATGACGTAGAGACTAGATTGATGTACTCAGAGCAGAATCCGTTATCTGTATCTTCTGAGTAAGATAATTAATCTTAAAGTTCTATAAAACGTTGAAAATTCCTCAGCTGGCTCAGAGGCTATGAACTTTTGAAGAAGGGTTGTGTCCTATTGCATTAGTTATAATTAATGAACTTGTTGAAACTAATACACTGTTCTGGAAGTTGTTAACTAATGTGGGTTAAGAACGTCGCCTTGATAGATTTCAGTTCAAGGATGATTCAATTTTACTGTGTTAACCTTCGCCGGTTTCTAATTGCAGTTTCAAAAATAAAACTCGTTTAGGCGAAAAAAATAATCAACGGACCGGATTTTTGACTTGCCTGTAGCAAAGTCAGATTCCTAAAGGACTTTAATTTACGTCTTTATCAAGGTTATAGAAACTCTCTTTCTAGATTCGAGGTTTCCATCGCGGTGAAGGAATAAGTTGATTTTGTTCTGGGTTATGACGACGGGCGGACTGACTAGTCAATAGATACCAAAGTCTCGGTGAAACACGCTGTCTTCATCTTCAGAGTCACACGGCGTCATAACCCAGAAGATTAACATCGACGAACCGATTTTCCTTTGCTGAAAAAATATAAAGAACCTCACATGGGAACTTTTATACGGGTATTAAATAAAATTGAACCAGATCCAGTGACAGAGAAATGAGTACAAAACCAGAGCCATCTGGTGACGGCACAGCTAAAAGTGTCATTCAGCCTGGAGTCTCAAGGTAAGCGTGTCTGCTTTTGATTGCGACAGTCACTTGTTCGCTATGTTGTATAAATTTCAGTTTGCGTTTTGGTAAAAATCGAAAAAAACCTTCCATTTTTACTATCATAACATTCGTTTTTTCTGTGACCGAGTAAAATGTCTCAGGACGACTTTTGATCAACCTCGATACAGCTTTACGACTTTAAAAAAATATTTTGATTCAACGACTACTTTAATTTAGAACGTAATCATTTCACAGATGAAACTTCACGAGTATATAAGACATTTATCTTAAGCCTATATGAGTGTTTAACACTGGTATCTGTCAGTTTAAGGGTGTTACATAAATTGAGAGAAATATCGTTTCACTCCCTTGAGAGACTTAATGAAACCTTTTATAGCCTTACGTAAGTTTTCTTACAATAGTATCATGTGCAACATTAATTCGTTTCTTGATTCAAAATACTCACATGGCCATAGATTTTATCTTTAGATATATATTACTTACCTAAAAGAAAATTTTTAATAATTAATAACAGTAAAACGGAATACACGTCATTATTTACAAAGATTTTGTAAAAAAATATCGATAAACACTATTATAATAGAACAGTTATTAATTCTTCGCCATCTTGAGGCCTTGTACCTAATCCTCAGTAGATTTATGAGCTGCATTTACCAATACCAGACAAGCGAAAACGAACGATACCCCCAGGTATGTGTCGGCCTTTACTTCTTGCTAAGTAGCTACTTACTTATTCCTCGTGTATTGTACTTAAAATAGCCACGGTGGTCTAGCGGTTAGAACACTGGCCTTGTAATCCTGGGGTCTCGGGTTCGATTCCCGGCGGTGCCCGAATTTATAACTTGTGTTGGGCAAGGCCGTGGTCTAGGCAACACGGAGTTTTCCTCCGGGGGCTTCCCCGGTTTCTCTGTGGCATCCCAACAATTACTCCATTCACACACAGAAGAAGGCAATGGCAAACCACTTCTGAATCATCTGCCAAGAACGTATATGAACAGGTCCCAGTCCGAGAAAAGGATCGAAGGATCCTGTTCATATGGACCTGTCGCCAGACAGAACACTAAATAAATAAATAATTGTACTTAAGTACCTCTATTCTGAGGCCAGCCATAAAGCCCTTAACTTGGGAATGAGGGTATGAAAAGGCCCGACTTCCTCAGGCCTTACACACCCCTTGAGGTGGTGCCAGATGAATATGGAGCAGCGTATGTGTGATGACTAACAGAAGAAATCTGAGATAAATGAGATTCAGTTCCACTTCGTTCATAACGAATTTCACTAGCCACCAGGGATTGAAGCCAAGCTACTGACAAGCAGGGCGTCCAGATATATAATATTTATTATATCGTGGCATTCTTTACGTGCGGTTTGATGCCCCATAGATGTTCTTTTTCCCTTTCCGAAAAACTAAGAGATCAAAGACTTCGAATTTTAATTTGTGACGGTAAGATTCAGCAAAGTTAATCAGTCTGTCACGCTATGCGGCAGAATTGTACACCGTAAAACGAAAACAAACTTATAATCTTTCCTCTGACACATTACAGTGTATTGCTTTTCAGATTTGTAGGCCTGTTAGTACTTCGGAAATAGTTCACACTTTCTATAAATTAAAAGTCACAAATAGCGTGAGCTGTAAACATTTGGCCAGAGAGTTTATTTCCACTGACTTTTATACAAACAAAGTTATTTACAGCAGACGCAGTCGAAGTTTCTCAACCAATTGTAGCGTTCATTGCATAGACACGATTAAATAAGGAAAACGTTATACAACGTTTTGAGTTAGTAAAGTTGCATTTCAGTCGTGAAGAATAACATCCAGGAAAGGAAACTGCTTTATATACTACACACATTAGGTAATTTAAACTTTATTCAAGTAGGTTAGTTTTTGCAATGAAGACTGTTATCTTATGTAATTATAGTTATTCTTTATTACAGTGAAACTACACTTGAAATTTCGAGTAATTAACAGAAACTTACAAATTAGATCTCTGAGCCAAATGAATAAGCCTACATTTCATAATGAAATCCATTCGCATTAGACAGTAGGAAAAGACTGCCGATAACTTCTGTATATCCTGAATAAAACGCAAGCATTAATATATTTCAGACTTCTGTCAAAAAATTAAAATTATCTACACGCATATCTACGCTTTTACTAAGCAATTACTGACAAGTATACTAATCGTCATTCAAAGGAGAATGTTAGTGCATAATGTCTCTTAGTTTAATTAATAAAGAAATACGATTTGTTTTTGTGGAATGAATTTACGTCCTAGCATAGGTTAAAGGTGAGTGACAACGTCTTCAGGGCGTTGAATCGCCCTGATGACGGAGGCAGTATGACCTCTGAAAAGTTGGTAAACATCTACCAGACTACACGGCGCAACAACCCAGAAGACAGAAATCTTCATACTCTGATGACGGAGGCAGTATGACCTCTGAAACGTTGGTAAACATCGACCAGACTACACAGCGCAACAACCCAGAAGACAGAAATCTTCATACTCTGATGACGGAGGCAGTATGACCTCTGAAACGTTGGTAAACATCGACCACACAACACAGCGCAACAACCCAGAAGACAGAAATCTTCATAGTCTGATGACGGAGGCAGTATGACCTCTCAAACGTTGGTAAACATCGACCAGACTACACAGCGCAACAACCCAGAAGACAGAAATCTTCATACTCTGATGACGGAGGCAGTATGACCTCTGAAACGTTGGTAAACATCGACCAGACTACACAGCGCAACAACCCAGAAGACAGAAATCTTCATACTCTGATGACGGAGGCAATATAACCTCTGAAACGTTGGTAAACATCGACCAGACTACACAGCGCAACAACCCAGAAGACAGAAATCTTCATACTCTGATGACGGAGGCAATATAACCTCTGAAACGTTGGTAAACATCGACCAGACTACACAGCGCAACAACCCAGAAGACAGAAATCTTCATACTCATCGCTCTGATGATGGAGGCAGTATGACTTCTGAAACGTTGGTAAACATCGACCAGACTACACAGCGCAACAACCCAGAAGACAGAAATCTTCATACTCATCGCCCTGATGATGGAGGCAGTATGACCTCTGAAACGTTGGTAAACATCGACCAGACGACACAGCGCAACAACCCAGAAGACGGAAATCTTCATACTCTGATGACGGAGGCAGTATGACCTCTGAAACGTTGGTAAACATCGACCAGACTACACAGCGTAACAACCCAGAAGACAGAAATCTTTATACTCTGATGACTGAGGCAGTATGACCTCTGAAACGTTGGTAAACATCGTCCAGACTACACAGCGCAACAACCCAGAAGACAGAAATCTTTATACTCTGATGACTGAGGCAGTATGACCTCTGAAACGTTGGTAAACATCGACCAGACTACACAGTGCAACAACCCAGATGACAGAAATCTTTATACTCTGATGACTGAGGCAGTATGACCTCTGAAACGTTGGTTAACATCGACCAGACTACACGACGCAACAACCCAGATGAAATATTCGTACTCACCGCTGTGAAAGCTTCAAATCATACAATAATAACTCTGTGAGATTTGAGGTTCTCAAGACGGCAAATACGAAAATTGCTGTGTTCTGGGCGACTGCCCTGGTGATGGAGACAACACGCACCTCTGAAACGTCTATCAGACTATACATCACCACACCCCAGAAGACAGCCATTTTAAGTCAAAGGGGTATTTTATTTTTGTCTGTTTTTAGTAATCCGTCTTGAATGGCTGTTTGTTTACAGAAAGTGTGAACGTTTTACTTAAGCGTGTAACAGATTCAAACCGTGACGCGCTGTAATAGTAACGCGCGTCACACAACTTCTTTGTGGGCGTCTCTTTACACATCGGAACGACCCGTTCTTACTCCGGTCTTAATTGCGTCGTCGTTACGTGAGCCAAACTGTTTTAAATCTGTTCCGCCTCCACGACTCTGAATAAACGAACAAGATTCCGTCTTTCGGGACTGAAGTTTGCAAACAGTGGCCCGTGCCGAACGCCCTCAACACTGTGAAAGTTACCGGTGACCAAAATTCTTTGGTTATTTAAAACGAAGTTTTCAACTGTCGAAATCGATTTATAGTAACATCATGTCTCGACCAGCAGACCGGCTATTCTGACTGAAGATATTCATGGTTTTATTTAGTCCCTCCAGAAAAATACATGGACATTACCTTAAGTCAGGCTACAAACGCTTTCTTTCGCATTCTTATGAACAGGATCCTTCCATCCTTTTCTCGGACTGGGACCTGTTCATATACGTTCTTGGCAGATAATCCAGAAGTGTTTTGCCATTGCCTTCTTCTGTGTGTGAATGGAGTAATTGTTGGGATGCCACGGAGGAAAACTCCGTGTTGCCTAGACCACGGCCTTGCCCAAGACAAGTTATAAATTCGGGCACCGCCGGGAATCGAACCCGAGACCCCAGGATTACAAGGCCAGCGTTCTAACCGCTAGACCACCTCATCTTATTATTATTTAGTGTTCTGTGTGACGACAGGTCCATATGAACAGGATCCTTCCATCCTTTTCTCGGACTGGGACCTGTTCATATACGTTCTTGGCAGATGATCCAGAAGTGGTTTGCCATTGCCTTCTTCTGTGTGTGAATGGAGTAATTGTTGGGATGCCACGGAGGAAAACTCCGTGTTGCCTAGACCACGGCCTTGCCCAAGACAAGTTATAAATTCGGGCACCGCCGGGAATCGAACCCGAGACCCCAGGATTACAAGGCCAGCGTTCTAACCGCTAGACCACCTCATCTTATTATTATTTAGTGTTCTGTGTGACGACAGGTCCATGTGAACAGGATCCTTCCATCCTTTTCTCGGACTGGGACCTGTTCATATACGTTCTTGGCAGATGATCCAGAAGTGGTTTGCCATTGCCTTCTTCTGTGTGTGAATGGAGTAATTGTTGGGATGCCACGGAGGAAAACTCCGTGTTGCCTAGACCACGGCCTTGCCCAACACAAGTTATAAATTCGGGCACCGCCGGGAATCGAACCCGAGACCCCAGGATTACAAGGCCAGCGTTCTAACCACTAGACCACCTCATCTTATTATTATTTAGTGTTCTGTCTGACGACAGGTCCATGTGAACAGGATCCTTCCATCCTTTTCTCGGACTGGGACCTGTTCATATACGTTCTTGGCAGATGATCCAGAAGTGGTTTGCCATTGCCTTCTTCTGTGTGTGAATGGAGTAATTGTTGGGATGCCACGGAGGAAAACTCCGTGTTGCCTAGACCACGGCCTTGCCCAACACAAGTTATAAATTCGGGCACCTAAATAATCCAAATTTTTGTCTTGTTCAACTCCCGACTTATCTTGTGTAGTAGACAAATAACTTCAGCTGTATTAAAATAATTTACTAACTTATCGAAGGGAATTAACTGACAGCAAATTCACATTTATGTCATTCTACGTGTGGCCCAACAACATCGATAGGCAAGCTAGGCCCGTCTGCTGACATTTACGAGTATTAACATCAAGTTTCGTGACGGAACGCTTTGAAGTTCAACCCACTATTTCGTCATTCGAGATACCGTACAATTCGTAATGCAACCTTTAACGGGACGGAAGGTTAAATGCCCCGAGACGAGCGCAGACATTCTTCTCGCTCAGGTGTGTTGAGCTTATCTATTGTCCGAGGGCATTCCGGGATTCTTTCCATGGGGTAAAATGGTCGAAGCATGAAAGTGATGACGCCTCTCGTTGTGGTACCAAAATTATGAATGCAAGGAGCTGTACCTCCATTTTTCGCGTGCCATCGTGGTTTGGCGCTGAAGAGTATGAATGATTTTACTCCAGATATTTTCTTCAGCATATTTCCCTCCTCAGAAGCCTCCAGTCTAAGTCTTGGGGCTTCTCAACTTTTCATGACCACAGCCACACTTTTTTTACGGTTCGAGTGTCACCGGTTAATAAAAGTTAAACATTTATTGTAAATTCATTGCTACTTATTAAAAGTGTTGCTTAACGTTCAATGTTTTACTTTCTTCGTAAACCTTCCAGCAAAAATTTCTACAAATTACTGACGATATTAAATAAGTGTGTTTTCAGATATTAGTCAAATATTTTTCGTCAGACGGGCAACAAATTATTACAAAAAATATACCCGGACTAGGATCCCTGGTCTAGTTCATTACATCAGAAGAAAATTACTTAAAATTATATGAAAACGTCAAAAACTCCTGCGGGTGGGGGGGGTGTGTGTCTATAAATCACACATGACGACTGAAGTGATGAGGCCGGCTCACTACGTGAACGTTCCAAGATAGGAACGCATTTCACATCTAATTCCTTGCATGTGTCAGGCCAATTTTCCTTGTGCACAATGCAGTGAACTGGTATGAGACCTAACACAATACACAACACACCAGATCGCATCGTTCTCATGGGAAATTCTTCCAGTTCTAATTGGATAGGAGATTGGATGGGCCTCCAAACGGTCTGGATACGACGGCGAACAGAAAATTCACCTGTCGTTAGCCTGACTGGCTGTCCCCGTCTCTCTGTTTGCCTACGTATCAGAGATGATACGAAATGACGTCGTAACTCGAGTGCCGTAAAGTTCAGCAGAACGGTATTGCAGCGCGGAGTGGCAGTCAGCGGTTCAATGCCGACGCAGCCTGAGAAAAAGTTCAAGGTATCCGTCAGCCGACACGCACTGGCAAGAGGACGATCGGATAACGGTGGTTAGGAACCCCAGGCACACGTGACTCTTAATTGTCGGTATTTAGTATAGGGAAACTTTATTATCCATTTACTTGGCAGAAAACATTTGCTTAAGTTTAGGCGCAGACATGCCATAATCAGAATTTCCTCGTGTAAGAATCAAAAAATCTTAGTTTTCAGTGCAGTTACATACATTTAGTTTATGCTGATTATAATCGTGGTTGAATTAGGAATAAAACCACCCTTTTTTTTAAACCTCTGCAATAATTACATTGGACTATAGGTTTTGAATTCAATTTAAGGCATTTCCTTCTATTAAACATCCTAGTTTTGTGTTGGCATGTACCGTTCAAGTATAAAACACATCGATTCTTAGACGCCATCGAATTTAAGACGCAGCCCAATTTCAGAAATTTTAAAATGTGAAAAACAGTGTTTTCTTAAAATCTAAGAAATACCGTATATAAATTATGCGTTAAATCACAATTCATAGCAGGCCTATGAGCAATATTTAACAAAATTAAAACAATTAAAATTATATATATATATATATATAGTCCATCCGACTATAACGGAAATATATTGATGGTTTTTTTCTTTATATTAAAATTATTTAAATTTATTTATATTCAAGCATGGCAGCTTTTCATTTACATTTATTTCTGATCTGTACTGTTGGTGGTCATCGCTGCTAAACACGACAGTTATAATTTTATTAAAATATAGCTAAATTATTTTAATTGTTTTAATACGCTCATAATATGTTTATGTTATTTTACTATTGTGACATAATTTACACATGTTTGTAATTGAACTTGTAGGCACAAAACTACGGTGTTTATTGCAAGAAAATATTTTTTTAAATTGATACATATTTAATATTAATAAATTATTTAAAGGTTTAATTAAATTAATTTCCTTTCCAACTTCACCATGATTACAATTAACATCATTTTAATACGGTTGTATCTACAGTGATAACAAAACAAAAAAACTTTCCCGATTATAATATCAGAAAGCACTGCGAATTCCATAATTATTAATAAATGTCGTCTGTTATTAAATTAATTATAAGTTCTCAGTGTGTCCACTTGTTTAAAGCAAGGTTTTGGTGTACAAGCACAGAGTATCTGAACGTTTGACTTGAATGTGTGATGGCCATTCGGAATACCAGGCTTAGTTATTGCCCGGATCTCGACGGCCACTGCGATTACATAAGCTGGAACTAGGAGCGCCTTGCCAGCGGCTCTCGGCGTATCACACGCCCAACACGGAAGTTAAGCACGTGCTCCGGAGATGCGGGAGTGGAAACCTGTTCACATCCGGCATTTAGGAGGACAAGGTGTCGAAATTAACAACTACCAGCGTGAGAATCTTCACGTCAACAGATTCCAGGCAAAACAAATAAACCATCAACTCTCGCGGATTGCGTCTTGCGACCTTTTGCTATTCAGAAATACTTGTAAAGTTACGAATTGGTTCAGACATTTTGATAGGACTCGATGGACGGATGATGGGCCCGTCGCGCCTCTGCGTACACGGGACGAAGACAAGGTACACGCGTCCGTTCCTCGATCCCAGTATCCGAGGGATCGCGCGGTCAATAGATCAATAAATAAATAAATAAGATAATTTTCGGATTTAGATGTTTCACTCAGTCCAGGAACTGGAAGGAAGAGTGAAATAAGTAAAGATGCACTGAAAGACACAAGATATAATTGAAGATAAATGAAGATGGCTGTCTTCTGGGTTATAGAGCCGTGTAGCCTGGTAGAAGTTTACCGACGTTTCAGAGGTCCTTGTCGCCACCTCCATTATCAGGGCGAAGCTCAATAACCCAGAAGACAGTAATCTTCAGACTCACCGCCGTGAAAACTTCAAATACTGCAAATAGAGGAACAAGGATATGGTAAAGAAGGAAACGATTATGTGGAAACAAAGGGAGAAAGCGAAATCTGAGAGAAAACAGATCATTCGAAGGTTTTTACTCCGCGTTTTACGTCTATGACCTCCGGACTCCCGGTCTCCAAACGCTCGTATGGGCTAAACTTCAAAGCACAAAACTTCTGAGAGAGTGATCTTTTGCCCCTTGGTCAACATTTGTTTAGGAGTTAAGACCTCATACACCTCGTGGATTTAAAATGATCTGAGTTGCATCTTTTCATCACACGAAACGATCAGCTAAAAGGCAAAGTTCTCAATTTTCGCATCCACATTTACTCTGAACCATAATGCACTGCTACATTCTAAAACTGATTCTAGGTGAAAACTTTAACGCGGTCTGATGGTCTTCTCAAACAGAGCAGGGGGATATCTCGGACCACTGGGGTCAGAAGTACTGTTCATAAAAAGTGTTTCTGAAGTACGCACACAGCGATTGGATAACTTCTTTAAATAGTAGCATCACGTCTAAGACCCGTTTCTTAGTGAATCGGGCCTCTTAACAGTGAAAGTAATTTCTCTCATCATGCGGCAAAACTTTCCCTTTACATATTTCCAGCTAGTGGTTCTTCCATGTTATAACGGCGCACAGGTCATTACGTAATAACCCGCTCAAAGCTGGATTCCTCACTACAAGCGGTTGCTCTGTTGTTGATACGACCACGTATTGAGTAACACTTTCCCTCATCGTCACATGCAAGTTTTGTTCCGAACCTTCTTTACGCAGACATATTTACAGAACACAAATTTCTCACGAAAAAGAATTCCTGTAAAGAATTTATGACGGGAGACTTCGATTTATATAGCGAAAGTACCAAGCGATGTAAATTAGCAATATCGTATCAACTATTAAGTGATATATTTCTGGGTCTAACTTCATCTAGTAACACACTCCATGTACGTTGTCAGATATGACTTAAAATATACGCAATGTCTCAATGTTCTAATATCTGACACATAAGAAATAATTCACATAATATTCCTAGGATTAATTATAATCTGCGTATAAAAACAATGTTCTTTTTTCAGTATAACGTATTTAAAACACGCGGGAGAATAACGCGTACTTTACCAAGTTTATAATAAAATTAAATAGAAAGTTCCTCCTGCATATCCCGAGTTCAAATCTCTGCCCTGGTTGACATCTTGTGCCGTTCTCAAAACGCCTCTGAGTAGATGTTGCAACATTTCCTTAAAACGCTCTAAGAAAGCTTCTACAAAAATTTTAATTTCATTAATTTTCGATTCTCATTACATAACGCGATCCATAATTACTTAACGTAACTTATAAAAGAACACTGCCTTCGTATGTGACTTAGTTCTGCCAACATTGCGTTATAACCGAAGGTTGTCATTAAATTACGTCAACAACTTTTGTTTTCCGGGAATATTTTTAAGGAAACAAACTTCATGTACTTGAATTACTGGATTTCAGATTTTACACATATCTTGACAGTAGCCATATTAGGTCTGCCTTCGCAGTAGACACTGGACCTCGCCACAAGTTGAAGACAGATGAGGGATTGAGTTCCATATACAGAACAGATCTGTTCTCAAGTTGAGAACAGGTTGTCTTGGCGGCCAGGTAGTTGACCGCTGCTTCAGTTCCTGCGACACAGCGCGGCTTGGCCGACGTTCCACCGCTTCTCAGCGGAAGAAGCTTCAGATAAAGGCAGAGTTGTCCCTCGAGCTTACCTACGCGTCACGCTATGCATACGTATTAGGGAGTGGAGGTGTAGTTCCATGAATTCATAACCTCGGCGTTAGAAAGTGGTGAGTGGTTAGATTCACATCCAGGCAGCTTCCCCCCCCCCAAAAAAAAAAAAAAAAAAAAAAAAAAAAACATAATCCCGGTGTCCACTGCATAGAACTCTGGGCGGATTCCAGAAATGGCCTGGACAGCATCAGAGGACTGAGCCTTACATTTTAATGCCTGAACCCCGTTTAGCTGTCAGCAGCCATTAGCGAGTTCTTTCTGATTATGCAAGGAAAACGAACGGATACGTCGTACAGCATTACAAAACAAAGTCAGGCCTGTGTAATTCAGACACCGTTCAAAGCTTCAACAACATTACGCTCAGTGAATCATGTAACAATACTTAGTCTATGGAGACGGAATTTTAATGAATTCCATTAACCAGTCTGAGCTGAGGATGATCATGTATCACGCATGATTGAACAAGAAATGCCCACAAAATATTCATCTGTGCCTTCAAAGTTAACTTCGATGTTCAAAATATCCGTTTTGGGGTCTGAAGGGCTGTGTGAGTAGACATATATATATGGTGGTGGTCATTCCATGTGCGGCCTCCTGAATACAAAGCAGGAGTGAGGATGCCATACTCTATTCCGAATTAGAAAAAAAAAATTAGGAAAGCAAGTTCAATGACGCTACAGGTTTTATTATAAAATTCCTTCTCTGCCGAGCGTTCGTAGAAATAATCGCTTTTAACATATACCGTTTACATTTTCTTAATATGGGAGTTAACCACACGTTGACCTCACGAGGGTCATTTCAGACGCAGAATGAAACGGTCTCTCGATTCCTTTCCTTAGATAAGAATAAAAGAGAAAATTCTAGAAAGACCTCACCGTGTCCGCCTTCCTTAAGATGTTTTCGACTGTACATGTTTGCAATTATGGCAACAGCGATAACCTACGAGCTGTTAAAACTCTGTTGAATCTTCGGCAGATCGTGAAGTTATGTTATGTACGTGAGACTTTGAAGTGCATCTACGCAACTTTTTACAGACTCTTTTTCGTAAAACGATAGAACACATTGACTATAACAGTACAAAATGTACGAAGACATTTCATGGCTTCCATCTTCAGCAAATAATTCTTCTAACCTGAAGACGAAGGAGATACGTTACCCCCAAAACAGAAACCACGCACAAATTACTACGTAACACAGCCCACGCCACGAAACTTTCTTTCCCTAACCTTAACAATTCATCATTCATTAATCACTCAACGCTATGTACGTAGTCTGAGATATTGAAAGCGTCGTTAAACGAACTACAAATAAATAAAGAATAAACTACGCGATCATCTTCGATTACATTTTGTATTTTGATTCTTTGTTGGATTTTTAATTTATTATTAATATAACATTACCTTTAAAATGTTTTTACGGTGGAATTTTATTATAATAATAAGTGAAAAAGCTTCGTTGAATTTTCGAATTATTTTTCACTCTCTAGGTAAAAATATTCCCTGCTAAAAATGTACGTTCTATGCATCCTACCGCCTACAGTATTCTTACGAAATGTAACTTAAGTTTGTAAGACTTGAGGTTCTCACAGCGGTGAGTATGAAGATTTCCGTCTTCTGGGTTGTTGCGCTGTGTAGTCTGGTCGATGTTTACCAAAGTTTCAGAGGTCATGCTGCCTCCATCATCAGGGCGATGAGTATGATATTCATCGCCCTGATGACGGAGGCAGTATGACCTCTGAAACGTTGGTTAACATCGACCAGACTACACAGCGCAACAACCCAGAAGACGGAAATCTTCATACTCTGATGACGGAGGCAGTATGACCTCTGAAACGTTGGTTAACATCGACCAGACTACACAGCGCAACAACCCAGAAGACAGAAATCTTCATACTCTGATGACGGAGGCAGTATGACCTTTGAAACGTTGGTGAACTTCTACCACACTACACGGCGCAACAACCCAGAAGACGGAAATCTTCATACTCTGATGACGGAGGCAGTATGACCTCTGAAACGTTGGTTAACATCGACCAGACTACACAACGCAACAACCCAGAAGACAGAAATCTTCATACTCTGATGACGGAGGCAGTATGACCTCTGAAACGTTGGTTAACATCGACCAGACTACACAGCGCAACAACCCAGAAGACAGAAATCTTCATACTCTGATAACGGAGGCAGTATGACCTCTGAAACGTTGGTTAACATCGACCAGACTACACAGCGCAACAACCCAGAAGACAGAAATCTTCATACTCTGATGACGGAGGCAGTATGACCTTTGAAACGTTGGTGAACTTCTACCACACTACACGGCGCAACAACCCAGAAGACGGAAATCTTCGTAACTTAGTTTCTTCGAAAACGGGCCTTTCAATTTAGGAGAAAATGTCTGTGTGCTGTGTACTTTTGGCACCTGGGACCACGTCACATCACAGAACTAAATAACTATTTAATGTTGACATTTATATTACTGAAATGTATTGGTTATGCAAAAATATATTTAAAACACGTACACACCATGTAAATAGTTCTCTTGTTCTGACTGCTAATGACAGATTTCCCTAACCTGCCCAGCTTAACTGGTGTCGTAACAGCCGAGAACGTTTTAGATTTATCTTTCATGTTTGTACGCAGACATTTAACGCAATAAACAACAAATCTTGTGAAAAAACAAATATATTAAAATTCACGCCACAACAGTGTCATGGCAGGATTGTGTGACAACTTGCTTAAGAGTGAAGACAGTTCAGAACACGCACAGTAGCAAAGGTAACACGGCAGTATTGTTAACTTACAGCCGCAGGGAAAGTGTGGTAAAGTCTTGTCTTTTCGTGGCCTTGAACCATGAAATTTGGAGGCGGTTTCAGTAGACGTATCTGCTACAGCGTCGTTTCAAACCTCCTCCATAGATGACACATGAAACTAAAAGCCTTCTTATCTCCTACTAACCCAACTGTCGTATTTAAACTTACTTCAGCTCACTCTAGGTCAGGGGTGGCCAACCCAAATGATCTTTCGGGCCACTTTGGAAATGCATCATAACTCCGCGGGCCACATATAAAATTATATATCCCCATATTAGATTTAGATACACTATAGACATTTTTTTGGAGTGAAAAATTGAAACATAATGAGTTATTATTATTGTGTTTACTATTATTCTTACATGTAAACATAGATAATATAATAATAATGAATAAAACAGGCAATATCTGTCATATATTCGCAAGAATATTATTTTAAAATCAAATTTTTGAATATATGGATGCACAAATATGTATTTTTTTAATACATTGGTTTTCACTACTTTGGCCATTATAAAATAAATATATTTTGTAAAAGTGTGATGAATCTCGCGGGCCGGAAAAATGTTCAAGGCGGGCCACATGCGGCCCGCGGGTTGGCCACCCCTGCTCTAGGTCATTCTGCACAATTGTATGCCTGATTTTTTTAAACTTTCTCGACATTTAATACAACTCTTGGACCTTGGAGTGGGATAGGTCTTTTGCAAGACTTCTGTTCCATAGGACAGCGTACCAGAGAAACGCAGACACGAATTCCACATCACAGAGTTATAGTGGCCAAGCCTCGCGCCTTGCGGCCACTGTAATCGGTTCAATAGACAATAACCTTATAATCTGCATATTTCCGAAATTGAAAACTGTTACTGTAGACGTGCTACAAGCATAGCGATGAATTTATTTATCCAAAGAACTCAGCACGTAAAGGATTGGAAGCTGCTTCGTCTTTCATCCGTCACTCATTCCAGTTCGTCCAACGTTCAACTTGCAGTCGTCCAATTTCCATCACGGCAATTCCTTTTTGGGATTTCCTGTTCCGGTTTCTTTCACATTTAACCAATTTATTACTAAAATAGTGTAGTTGCGTCATATTATGATTTATTAAGTTAAAATTAAATTATTTGGTTATTCCGTCAAATCACAATGTATTTAAAATAAGATAATTAATTATCTTATTTTAAATAAGATAATTAATTATCTTATTTTATTATTGTATTTAAAATAAGATAATTAATTATATTATTTTATTATTGTATTTAAAATAAGATAATTAATTATCTTATTTTATTATTGTATTTAAAATAAGATAATTAATTATCTTATTTTATTATTGTATTTAAAATAAGATAATTAATTATCTTATTTTATTATTGTATTTAAAATAAGATAATTAATTATCTTATTTTATTATTGTATTTAAAATAAGATAATTAATTATCTTATTTTATTATTGTATTTAAAATAAGATAATTAATTATCTTATTTTATTATTGTATTTAAAATAAGATAATTAATTATCTTATTTTATTATTGTATTTAAAATAAGATAATTAATTATATTATTTTATTATTGTATTTAAAATAAGATAATTAATTATCTTATTTTATTATTGTATTTAAAATAAGATAATTAATTATCTTATTTTATTATTGTATTTAAAATAAGATAATTAATTATCTTATTTTATTATTGTATTTAAAATAAGATAATTAATTATATTATTTTATTATTGTATTTAAAATAAGATAATTAATTATCTTATTTTATTATTGTATTTAAAATAAGATAATTAATTATCTTATTTTAAATACATTGTGATTTGACGGAATAACCAAATAATTTAATTTCAATTTATTACTTTAAAAAATCTTTCATCCGTCATTCATTCCAAGTGACTATACCAGTTTCTTTCTTGTACTGTCTATAACATATCTTGCCCTTCACTCCCGTAATTCATCTTGTCTTTACGTTCCTAACTTTGTCCATTCTAGATACAGACTGCCAGCTGTTGTCCTCGGAAAATTAATTTCATTGTTCTGTAGTTTATTTATATATTTCATTGGCATCTAAATGTACTCATATGTTAAAATAACCTTAATAAATACTTCGCATATATTGTTTTCCCTATTTTATTAAATATTTTCTGTCTAATGACCTGATATATTTTATTCAACTAGCCTTCAACACATTTTGCAGGACACAGAGATTATTTAAAACACGTTAGTACTGCGTTAATGATCAGTTTAAAGTAAAACTGACATATAAATTAACTTTTACTTCAGAAAATGCTTATTTACAATACAGGATACCAGCTGAGCAGACTGATCCCTGACAGCAACAAGGAGTTACTGACAGACAGTAACATTCATTACTTACAAATAACACAAACCCTTATGGCGACTTTACCTTGTTATAATCATATCCTGTGTTAATGAAGCAAAGTTTCTTCTCCTTACTAACTTTTTCTGTGTGCAGATTCTTATGGGATGTTGTCAGGCTTCGAAAGGACAACGGTGACCATCAAACATCTACAAAAGTTTAGTCGGAAAACCCAAATGGAAGGGACCTCTCCCAAGAGACCTGTGCTTTCATGAAAGATCTTTAAGAAATATTGTTGGTGGTCTAGCGGTTAGAACGCTGGCCTTGTAATCCTGGGGTCTCGGGTTCGATTCCCGGCGGTGCCCGAATTTATAACTTGTGTTGGGCAAGGCCGTGGTCTAGGCAACACGGAGTTTTCCTCCGTGGCATCCCAACAATTACTCCATTCACACACAGAAGAAGGCAATGGCAAACCACTTCTGGATCATCTGCCAAGAACGTATATGAACAGGTCCCAGTCCGAGAAAAGGATGGAAGGATCCTGTTCATATGGACCTGTCGTCAGACAGAACACTAATTAATAATAATAATAACAATATTAAATAGTGAATAGGACAGTAGATGATTGTCCCCAGTTCACGTTTCACATATTTAGCCATACTTTTAGAACTTTTTATCCTACGAAAGTGTTATTAAGACTTAAGGAATACGACTTATATGTCAAATATTTCCAGATAAATTATATTTACTCACGTATTGCAAAATTATATCTTGTCACCAACATTTAACTACATAATAAACATTTCTTGGGATATCTAAACTGAACATTGCCGGAGAATTTAATTACGGTCTGTACTCATGGAAACTAAACCCTACTTCAGATGAAGTTGTAGTCAGATCTTCAAAATATTCTCAAAGCGACGACCCAATGTTATCTGTACAATATACGAGTGCTGGTTAGTGATAATTTTTGAAAAATCACGATCAGACTTCAGGCAATATAAAAACATTAGCGTATCTCTTCAACATAAATCTCATTCATTGAATCTTACGTACTTATCTTGTTATTAAACTAACAAACTAGAAATTTGCATTGTGATGCAAATACTTCCTACACGCTTCACCGAAGCACATGAACGTACATTTTAAGCATTTTCTTCATTCTCAAATGATTCAATTGTTACCTGAAACTGATTGTTGGCAGAACAGTACAGATTCAGAGGTTCATGACTTCATTACAAACTGACCAATGAATTATTTAATTATTTAAATCTTGTCCGTCTAATCACAATAAAGTCTTATTAAATATTAAAATATTACAATAATTAACATTTAAAATATTTAAAATATTAAATGATGTTCTTTATCGAAATATTCGATTTACATTAGACCATCATTTTTCACGACATGTTTCAGTTCCTAAAAGAACTATCTTCAGGTGTATATAATTATATAAAGATTCAAATCAATAATAACTTAAATATAATTTCTGAATTACAATTTATATATATTATTTTAGTGTATATTTTTATCAGATATCAAACGATGTTCTTTTCCAGATATCTGATAAACATAATATATATATCACAATATGACGCAACTTTACCATCTCATGACCAATGAATGCTGTGTGTAGCCTAAGATATATGTTGAAATGCATGTGTTGTTTGGTTGGTTGGGTGACCACATTTTAAATTTATATTATCTCAAGTTATTATAACCTCAATTATGTCTCATGAAGGATTAAAAAGTCGTGTAACCATGCTACAGTATCCATTAACTGACCATTTGTAAACCGTAAAGTGGATATCGAAATACTACTTTAGATTTTGTAGTTTAGATGCGTCATGTTTGTGTTAAAATTCAGTATATAGTTATTTATTATTTCAGTCTATACACAAACTTAATTTTTAGATGTTGTTGTTAAAATTAAAATTAAAATTAAAATTTAGCGCTTTTCATCGTTATTACGATGTTACATTGTAATGTAAAAATTAAGTTTGTGTATAGACTGAAATAATAAATAAATATATACATTAGATTTGTCTACAATTCTTCAGTGGTAATTTTCTAGTTACGTAAAACATATTTCTCATAATACTAATTAAAACATTTTTTAATATCGCACATATATGATGGGAACCGAGGACAAAAAATTATGATCATGTAGTGTGATTGGATCTGTATCCTCAGAAATGAACATAATAGTAATGCAATATCGAAAAAAGAATTAATCAGAATGTAACTTTCTACTCTTTTAAAACAGAGACGACAATAAAACAGGGTTTCTTGAGAGACCTGTATCACCTGTTTGAGTAGACTAGAAATTATACAATACACGAGTAATATGTGCTAAGTAGTTTCACTTCACCACTTATAAAACAAATTAATGTAAGATTGCTCTACTGTTCCAGTTATGGAGGTCAAACTTTCATTTATTTCAAATTCAGTCACGTCTTCTGCCTTATCAGCTTCAAGTTTGTGAATAAAAAACAAACTTACTCGACGAGGAAACGAACTTCCTTCGGGGTTTCTGCTACTTGAATGCATAAAAATGTGCAAAACTTCTTGTCCTTATTAGCCCGATTATAAGACATCCTGCACTTAATTTCCGTTTCGCTTTGAATCTAAGTTGATTTCTACATTTATCTCTTACGATGCCGTAAGAGGAATGTCTGTGCTCTCTAAGACAATGGCGTGGGAACAGTCTCTTGCAATTTCGACATTGCATGTTGTAATGAAGTGAAGTAATCTCATTTACGAAAACAACGTGAACCATTTTTGTCTTACGTACAATCGACGTTATTTTAACAAAGTATCAGAAACAAAAGTGTATACAGCAAGGAAATGGACGTTTCGCTAATGACTGGAATCTAAAAAATCATTTTGAATCATGTTTATAAAAATAACATCTTCACGAATAAGTTTATGTTCAAAAATATTGTCAAATAAATCGAGGGTCTACATATTGTGACGTAGGTTGATATATTGTAGACCAGTGGTATTCAACCTGGGGTGCGCGTACCCCCGGGGGTACGCGAAGATCTTAGGGGGTACGTGAAATTTAAAAAGAAAATATTATTTTATGATAATCGCTGAATAATTAGTAATGTGATTTATTTAATTTATTTTAGATGTAGATTATATACTACGTATAACTTGAATTATACACCAACAACTTTGGGGGTACAAAGTTGAAGAGAAATTATATCTGGGGGTACGCGAAGACATCTTAGGGGGTACGTGAAATTTAAAAAGAAAATATTATTTTATGATAATCGCTGAATAATTAGTAATGTAATTTATTTAATTTATTTTAGATGTAGATTATATACTACGTATAACTTGAATTATACACCAACAACTTTGGGGGTACAAAGTTGAAGAGAAATTATATCTGGGGGTACGCGAAGACATCTTAGGGGGTACGTGAAATTTAAAAAGAAAATATTATTTTATGATAATCGCTGAATAATTAGTAATGTAATTTATTTAATTTATTTTAGATGTAGATTATATACTACGTATAACTTGAATTATACACCAACAACTTTGGGGGTACAAAGTTGAAGAGAAATTATATCTGGGGGTACGCGAACAAAAAAGGTTGAATACCACTGGTCTAGACTACAACTGTCGATAGTCTGTCAAGTGAAAGGTATAAAGCGTTTTGATTGTCTCCTGGGGAACCTGGCGTGGTTTCTAAACAGCGCCATCGATTTTCAGACTGTACACGGACGTAAGTCAGGTAGAAACGAACAGGCCACGTGTTCCATTGCCATCGAAAATAAATAACTGTTCTTGCCGACCAAATATTCCGATCCATACGAAATATTAATGCCTGTACCGGCCTCAAAATGTCCCTCCCGGCGTCTTGTTCATCTTACCGATTCAACGCGTACGCTTGTAATGCCATCTTGAACCACCTGCCTCTGCATGAAGTAACTTCTTCAACTGAGACGGGGAAACCTTGCGGCATGATCCATTTCAAGGTCCTTTGTCAGAATTATTGCCGAGTAACCGAAATAAATGAGTGAGGATAGTCAAGACTCGGGAACCGGGTACCTTATAAATATAATTCAAAATCTTCACAGCATGAAAGGCGAAGGGGACAGCGTTGTCCTTATTGTGGAGAGAAAAATCTGCTACTGGTTGTCTTTTATAAAAGATGGAAGAATAACTGTTCTAGCACAACCTCTAAACGACATTAAGTATTACAGAAACATGTTTAAATTTCCAGTTAATTTATTTAAACTTGAAACTTGATTGTTAATAAAGGAACCATTCATGCAGCGAGCGAGTTTTCTAGACAGCGCTTCCGTGAAGCGAACCTAATGGGTCGGCCAGGCTTGACGCGAGGAATATCAGACACTAGTTCGGGTTAGCAAAACACGACCGTATGATTGGATGAGGGTGATCTAGCGGTCAGAACGCTGGGTTAGTCCCGGGTTCGATTCCCGGTGGTGCCCGGATTTATAACTTATGTTGGGCAAGGCCGTGGTCCGGGTATCACGTAGTTTTCCTTCGGGGCTTCCCCGGTTTCTCCGTGGCATCCCAACAATTACTCCATTCACACACAGAAGAAGGCAACGGCAAACCACTTCTGGATCATTTGCCTAGGAAACATATGAACAGGTCCCTATCAGAGGGATTTTGTTCATAATGTCACCAGGGGTCGGCTCCGACCCGATGTTATATAAAAAAGTATATGCAGTCATGAAGAAATGGTGCGTGCAGATGTTCAGCGAACGGACAATACGTCTCAAGGAAGACAACGGTTACGTTGATTATTTGCTTTACATTTATTTCCAAAAAAACATTCAATATAGCCGAAGTTTCAAGCCCTAAACAAAGCATTATAACAAGTGTCGAATCACAGAATCGTGATTTCACTACCCTGTTTTCTGATATTTCTGGTTTCCGATCTGGACCTAGGAAGCACGAAGCAATAGGAAAATTTAAAATATTACACATCGGGAAACTTCTAGGATTATGCAAGTCACTAGTGTTGCTGGGATAGTGTAATAAAAACATTCACAATGAACAGAACATTTCGTTAGCATAGCCATGTAAAAATTTGATAGAGAACCTTTGTTCGGAAACGTCTTTGAAATAGTTCACTTAAAAGAGAGACAGGTAAGGTTAGGTTAGGTTAGATTAGGTAAGGTTAGGTTAGGTTAGATTAGGTAAGGTTAGGTTAGGTTAGATAAGGTTAGGTTAGGTTAGGTTAGATTAGGTTAGATTAGGTAAGGTTAGGTTAGGTTATATTAGGTAAGGTTAGGTTAGGTTAGGTTAGATTAGGTAAGGTTAGGTTAGGTTAGATTAGGTAAGGTTAGGTTAGGTTAGATAAGGTTAGGTTAGGTTAGGTTAGATTAGGTTAGATTAGGTAAGGTTAGGTTAGGTTATATTAGGTAAGGTTAGGTTAGGTTAGGTTAGATTAGGTAAGGTTAGGTTAGGTTAGGTTAGATTAGGTAAGGTTAGGTTAGGTTAGATAAGGTTAGGTTAGGTTAGATTAGGTTAGGTTAGGTAAGGTTAGGTTAGATTAGGTTAGGTTAGGTAAGGTTAGGTTAGGTTAGGTTAGGTTAGGTTAGGTTAGCGTTGAGACAGATCTTTGAGGACTCGGCTTTGGGGATAAAAAGTGGAGGGATTGAGGATCGTGTCCAGTGGCAGGCTTTGATATTGATATATTGAATCGTGGGTTTCTGCTAATTCATATTCAGTTTAGATTAAGTTTCTACTCCATCGCAAGGAAAGTGACTCTACAAAATATTTAGGAAGCGTAAGTACCTTTGTTCTGGTTTTATTACAGTCAATTTAACATGACAGTTTTCGAGAGAAGATACTGCTCCGAAGTGCCTGTCTAATACGACACGTTTATTACACTAATTCATCTGGCGTAACGTAACACGGACGAGTCAATTAACACAATTTCGTCAAAATTGTTTTTTTTCTGACAAAAAACCGGAAATAAATTAAATCTTCCTCTCACTTCGTTGCCTTTTCCTACACGGTGAGTGTTCTGCTGATATCCAGGCAGGAAGTGCATTCATGGCCCATGGCCTCCATTATTTCCACCACAGGGAATGACACAGAAAAAAACTTTCGTTATCTCAAGACAAACAAAGAGGTGAAACGTCTTCTTCATTGAATAGAAAAGTGAATCAGGCAAACATTTGACCTTTGTATCTTCAAATTACGTATTTAGCATAAAAAGTAATAAATATTAACTATAATATCGAAGATTTTATTTAAATAACGTCTACCATCTTACTTCCGACCACATATGATATCCGTAAATCTGGTTTACGTCTTCCGATTCAATTTGCTTTTAGAAAGTCAGCAGTTAAAACTGTGGACCGCAAATAATTGTAATCAGCATCAACCCAATGGAACAAATAACTGCTTTACCCGATAGCTGAATATTCTCCAAAAACGTTAAAATGCTTAAACGATTGCTTTATAATACGAAATAGTGTCCATATTATGGTAAAGTTTTATTTGTATCTTTTTCAAGCGTAATATATATTTAAATAAATACAGAAACAAATAATTTGTGACTTCGCAATAAGAGAATTGTTTCATAAACCTAGTGTAATCATAATCTGGTGTAAAAAACACTATTTTAACGCACATTTAAATGCTTACAGAGTTACTCTAAAGTGTGGTACACATTTCCATTTAGTTATCAAAGAAAAGTTCAACACTGAGCATACTAAAAAAATGTACGCACGTATACAAATATTTACATATGAGGTACGCACACAATCAGACCGTGCCTGGGTTTACCCGTTCAGCTATAAAATATTACTAAAAACGTACATCTGTTTCCTCTGAACAGTCTGTTAGCTACAGCGAGGAATTTCGGACAGGTCATTGGAAAATGAAATGTAGAAGGCTACATTGACCAGATAAACACAGAATGTAAATAGAATTTTTGTGGGGAAACCTTGAAGTACGGATGAGGATATTGTTACGATGTATCTTTAGAAAGTAGGTAATGTGGTTAGCTCAAGATCGTTTCCAATGTCAGTATTTCGTATTAGCGGCTTTAAACATTTGCGTTCTTGGTTCATTACTTAACGATTTTCGGTCGTGTGCGTAAGAATCTTGGTGTGCGAAGTCATTCAGTCACAGACCCGTTAATGACTGGTACTGATCCCATTATACTTCAGTGCTAGGTGCTCAGTTATCTACAGCAAATTTCAGGTCAGTGTTAAATTGAATATTGTAGACCATGGTTAATGCCATGTGCAATAAACTCTTTGCCTACTTAGGAATTACGAAAAGTGAAATTCATTGTCTAAAAACATTTCTGTCGCCTCTACACAAATATGACACTTCCTTTTCGAATATGAACTTTTATGTAAATTCAAGGTTCTTTGTAACACACTTCATTTTTGTTACTCATTAGTCGTGACTTGATTATGAATGCGTTGCTGTTTCATAGACAAAAATAACGGAAAATAACACAGTATAACAACACGGCGTACCGAAACACTTAAATTTGAAGATTTCCGTCTTCTGGGTTGTTGCGCTGTGGTTAACATCGACCAGACTACTCAGCGCAAGAACCCAGAAGACAGAAATCTTCATACTCTGATGACGGAGGCAGTATGACCTCTGAAACGTTGGTTAACATCGACCAGACTACAAAGCAAAACAACCCAGAAGACAGAAATCTTCATACTCTGATGACGGAGGCAGTATGACCTCTCAAACGTCGGTAAACGTCTACCAGACTACACAGCGCAACAACCCAGAAGACGGAAATCTTCATACTCACCGCTGTGAGAACCTCAAGTCTTACACTTAAATTTCTTCATGTTCATGGTAAATGTTTTCAATAATACGCCTACATTACGTCTAAAGCCAACACAGAGGTTGCTTAAACACCGGGATCCATGTTTCGAAAACCGGTCAGACAATGAATTATTTGAATTATTGTCCAAGCCTTTCTGTGTTGCTATCTATTGCGATGGCAGCTAACGGATCCATTGTCCACTCCACACTTGACACATTAGTGAATATGGACCAGCGGAGAAAAGATACTGACAGGGTAAAATTGAAAGACTAGGATAACAATCTATCGCGGTGCCACCTTGAACACCAAAAAATCCCAACTGGACCTCCCTGGATACGAACCCGGGCCTCAGCGATGAGAAGTCACCGACTAACCGCACGGTCCCTACATCAGAGGCATGGGATTACACGTGCCAGGATTAATAATTCTAGACATGTGATAACAAGATACAGAGAACAAACCACGATCTCCGCCTTCCACCTCCCCTTCAATTTATCACCCACAGCCATTCTTCCATCTAATTAAACGCAACTGAAGAGCTGTCAAAATAAACCAATTAACGATTACTCTATTCGTCCAATTCATAACAACAGTGTCAGAGTAATTTCATCAACTGTGCTTCGGAACTTATACAGTTAGTACATAATCGTTAAATAAACAATCCTCACCACAGTCACGGCAATTATCATTATGTCAAATTAATGAAACGATGACTACAGACTGGACGAACGGGTTTTCATCAGGGCTACTGGTTTGTTTTTTACAAATGTAAAGTGACCTGAACGTAAAGTTGAACACTCGACCTCCATCCAGTAGGGCCATCCGGCTAAATTTACAGACGCCCCTGCAGTAATTTGATTTGGAGTCTCCCTCCCCACCCAAGAATTAAAAAAAATACGTTGAACGCAGCAGAAACCAAATACAGCAATCACACTGTAATACATTAAACCAAAATTTATTTTAGTATTTATGAAAATATGAATATCATGATCACGCCATTAATAACTGTTTCAGAAAGGAAACAAGAAATAATTTCATTCATACTGATGCAGAAATTAAAAAGTGCGTCGTTGGAGACCAAAGACACGCGAACTCCCTCACCGTCACTGATAGCACCCACTTATTCCTCGCCCATCAATGTTTATTTCCGTCTCTGGACCAATCTTTGAGTGGCGCTAGGAATCTGACGCGTAATGTTTTACCAACAAAGTTCATAATATGGTAAAGTTGCGTCATATTGTGATATAATAAGTATATATTAAATCTTGTCCGTCTAATCACAATAATTATTGTTAAATATTAAAATATTACAATAATTAACATTTAAAATATTAAATGATGTTCTTTATCGAAATATTCGATTTACATTAAACCATCATTTTTTCATGTTTCACGACATGTTTCAGTTCCTAAAAGAACCATCCTCAGGTGTATATAATTATATAAAGCTTCAAAACGATAAAATAATTCAAATACAATTTTCATACATTATGCCAGCGTACATTTTTATCAGATTTTTACCAGATATCAAACGATGTTCTTTTTCAGATTTTTATTCCATTTTTAATAACACACTCGATGTTGTTCTGTATATATACGTCATGCTCAATGTGACTTTAGTGTGGGTGAACGTTTTGTTGTTTTTGTATCAGTCTGTAATGTAAATAACATAAAAGTTAAATGAATATTAGTAAAATAGAAAACAAAGTAATATATATTGAAGATTTTTAATTATTGTAATATTTTAATATTTAATAAGAATTATTGTGATTAGACGGACAAGATTTAATATATAATATATAAAGTTCATAATGTTTTGAGTCCATTGGCTTCAGTGGGCCGAGTCGGTGTCTCCTCTTGGGGTCACAGGCAATTCAGGCCTAGTCGACACGACCTTGCAATCCACTGTCAAGGCTAAGAATGCATGGATTTTTGCCATCCCTCTGTCTATACGTCACCGTCTTGTAGTGATTACTTACAGAGCAACTTTTCCGTAAATCGACAATCACTATTATCACCAGGTGGAAAATACAGGAGTGGAGCAAATAGCTCATTCACTTGAGCTGTGGATCTGAAACAAAAGTGAAAGTGTAGGTCGAGGTGAGGCCGAACAATGAATTCCTCGACCATTAATATACTTCGGTCTGAAAGTCGCTAGCCAAAAGCCAAGTAGGATTTGAGGGTTTCACAGCGGTGAATACGAATGTGGCTGTCTTCTGGGTTGGGTGTATTCTGGTAGACGTCTACTAGATTACACGGTGCTACAATACAGAAGACGGCCATCTTCAGCCAGAAAGTCAATCAGTACTGTACCGAATTCTGGGCTGGTTTTCGAACTGAAAGGCATATTTAATAAATTGTACTTTATAAAATTATCGTCTATCGATTTCCAAAAGATTAAAAACTGAAAAAAAAAATAGTTTCACTAATTTAGTCTTCCGGCTAAGATACTAAATACTTACCAACGAATTTTCCTATTTTCGACGAAGCTGATTATTACTGCATTGTTTATCGTCAGTTTCTTCTAGGTATGTTATCTCTCGTTTCTTATCTTTCCTTCTTTGAATTCTTCTATTTTTATACTTCTTCAAATTCATCTTCTTCCAGTTCTATGCCGTTGACGTATTCTAAAATATATCACCGAACTCTGTGAAAAACTATTAAACTTCAGAATTCAAAATTTTCACTCAACCCATGGGTAATTAGTATGGTTCATGGTTGTAATTACATTTTCTGACAAACCCTATGGCAGCGAAACCCGAGTGTTTAACGCTGCTAATATAAAAGATCATCACTGGACACGACGATCCTGATCTATCATTCATATGCCATCCTCTACGATCCATCAAGATGCTCATGTCTCGTATCCTGTTCGATCTTCTAAGCTTTTTTTCCAAGATTATCGCACGAAAATTCAGCACGCATTCCATTCCTGTCTCCCTGATTACAGCCAAATGTCCACGCACCATATTCTCCTACACTTAATTATTTTAAAAAAAATACATGACCTGCACAAATCACAGCGTTCTAAGTTGTGCTATGTTGTCTACTCTCAATTCAAGTATAGATTCTGAAACCTTAAAATTAATGTCATTCAGGATATTTTAATTGGACGAAAGTACAAACACTTACAATATTGACTTAAAATTAATTAATTAATCTCCCACTTCTTAGGACTCGAGAACTATGAATATTTAAAAATAAATTTAATGAAAAAATCATTTAAAAAAGAATTCAGGAAAGTGAATGAAATATCAATCGAATTAATGTTCATAAACGCAGTTAAATTGTAAGTGAATGTTACAGCCTATGCTGCAAGATGAATCAGTTCTTCGAAGCGAAGGCCACTTAGTGGTTGAGGACAAACGTGTTAGTTACTAGACAGGAAATGCGATTTCACACTCATTCTGGGTCCCTGACCGTGTCTCCCTTCACGAAGCACCGAAGTATCAATGCTGTTTCTTGTTAGGCTTCTGTTATAGTTCTTTATTTTATCGTCAACTGTATCACCCGATGACTTTCTCTTCAAGCAACCAAGAACAATTTTTGCCCGTCGCTGTGTATTTACCGCACAAAACAATTAGCTTCGAATCATCATTCTTGAACGATATTTATATCACTGAAACCACTTGAAAAAATTCAACAACGTTAAGGAAAGAATACTGAGTATTTAGATTTTTTATTGGGGGGGGGGGGTGTTGTGTATTTAAATGTCCCCAATATGATTCCCGGCGGTGCCCGAATTTATAACTTGTGTTGGGCAAGGCCGTGGTCTAGGCAACACGGAGTTTTCCTCCGGGGGCTTCCCCGGTTTCTCCGTGGCATCCCAACAATTACTCCATTCACACACAGAAGAAGGCAATGGCAAACCACTTCTGGATCATCTGCCAAGAACGTATATGAACAGGTCCCAGTCCGAGAAAAGGATGGAAGGATCCTGTTCATATGGACCTGTCGTCAGACAGAACACTAAATAATAATAAGATGAGGTGGTCTAGCGGTTAGAACGCTGGCCTTGTAATCCTGGGGTCTCGGGTTCGATTCCCGGCGGTGCCCGAATTTATAACTTGTGTTGGGCAAGGCCGTGGTCTAGGCAACACGGAGTTTTCCTCCGTGGCATCCCAACAATTACTCCATTCACACACACAGAAGAAGGCAATGGCAAACCACTTCTGGATTATCTGCCAAGAACGTATATGAACAGGTCCCAGTCCGAGAAAAGGATGGAAGGATCCTGTTCATATGGACCTGTCGTCAGACAGAACACTAAATAATAATAAGATGAGGTGGTCTAGCGGTTAGAACGCTGGCCTTGTAATCCTGGGGTCTCGGGTTCGATTCCCGGCGGTGCCCGAATTTATAACTTGTGTTGGGCAAGGCCGTGGTCTAGGCAACACGGAGTTTTCCTCCGGGGGCTTCTCCGGTTTCTCCGTGGCATCCCAACAATTACTCCATTCACACACAGAAGAAGGCAATGGCAAACCACTTCTGGATCATCTGCCAAGAACGTATATGAACAGGTCCCAGTCCGAGAAAAGGATGGAAGGATCCTGTTCATATGGACCTGTCGTCAGACAGAACACTAAATAATAAAATAAAAATAATATGAAGGCAGTCCTCATTGGAATTCTTGATCAGTATGAAACACAACGCATGTCCTTTCATTATACAGTACTTTGAGCATTAATTACACGTATTACCCAACCCCCTCATCGCCCACTCAAATCTCTTTACCGAACTGTTGTATCGTCTTTCGAAAAAAAAAGCGATACATATTCTCTACATCAGAATGTAAATTTCTAACACGGCAGAATATAAAAACATTTCGTGTTCTCTTGTACAAACTCCCCTCTCCCCACTAGTTATCAAACATAAACATGAAAGTTAATGCAATTGCCATGAACAGTAATCGTCTTCTTCCTAATAATTCGACTAATTTGCATGCGAAATAGTCCAGTGGTTTAAACTTCAAAAGCGATCATTGAAGATTTCCGTGGTTTTTCTCAACTTCTACGGTGTGTTGGGAAAATATCTTAAAACAATGGCTACCACTTATTCTCACATTTGAGCCCGATATATCGTCCCACAAGCAATGACTCCAGCAATCGATACAAAGTTACAGAACCGAAAAAAACTACCATCTGTTTCTCTGTATTAAAAGTAATTTCTTATTTACTAGACGTCATGAAACACTTTTACATGAAATCTGTGTAGTTTTGTACAACAAAGATTTGCGACGAAGACACTAGTCTAGGAACTGCATCGTCCCTCATGGCATGATGTCTGCACTATCAACATGTTTCCTTCTGTCTTCGATGAGACCAATATTCTGTACCTCAACCTACGATTTCAGTACGTATTTTCAATTTTGTACCACGATATTTTAGTGCTAAAAATCGGATTGGGTTCCTGAAGTGTTTTATCCTATTTCTCAAATGCTAATTTTTGTAATGAGCTATAGACTTTCTTCAACTTTAGTCTGGATTTGTACTTTCCCTCACAGATAAAATATGAAAAAGTCTTAGGCGTAATTCATCACTTTCCCTTCTCTTGTCGAATTATTTGATTTCTTATCTATTGCATTCTGATGAACTAAAACCCTACTTACAACGTTCTGTGTCTCAAACACATCAAGAAGGGTGTTATTACATTATGTTTCGTGTTATTCTAAAAGCCTCGTAATAACGTTATATTTTAATTTGAAAATATGTTTCATGCCTTATGTATGAAGTCAAATATGGACAAGTCATAAGTTTTCAAAAAATTTTACTACACATGTACAAGTAAAATATATAGGCCCACCCAATGACAAAAACTGTTGACAAATAAACCATCACATATCCGTTGAACAGCTCCAGGAAAGGATAACTTGTAAGAACCTTCAAGTTGAGACCTAGATCATGTGTTAATGTTCCGTGCAGTATATCTTATATAACGAACCAAAAACCGGAATGAAAGTAAAATGAATCTTATAATTTTATTTGCAGATTTCTTATCACTATTATTACTCACAAATAATTTACATTTACAACGCAAGCCGTTTGGGCTCTTTATAAATATACAAGTGGCAGGACCCATTTCTAAAACATGCTCTATTTGCCAAAAACAAATTGCATTGAATTCAAGAAAAATTATGTTAAGTGTTGGAAATGTCCACTGCGTTCAGCGACGTATGCATTCACTAATTTCCTAATCTCTGATGCAACCTGGTGATAATTTCATGCAATGGCATTTAAAATGCACTTCATTCTGACAAGTCACGTAAGAACGAGATGCTACGTAGCGTTCGACAATGGACACTCGTTGCACTTGTGAAAAAGGACATCCTTACACTTCGACTGCTGAAAGGCAACTGACGGACTGGCGAGAGCAGTTACGACATGACGCGACCTCCGTGGGTTCTTGTATGTGTTGCTTGGCTATTAATCTAATCTAACCGATCGGAAATGCAGCCATAAATAAATATATTAATAGGCCAAATGCGTTACGTGACTATTCGGTCCCTCTACATAAAATTGCTGTGAAGATAGAAAGAAAACAAAGGCACGGAACTTACAATGTTCCCAAACTTTCCATTTTCGCACCCTGGTTATGTGTCACGAGATTAAAGTTTTTCATGTTTCTTATTGCACTAATAATCTCATGTAATGTGTAAAAGCAAAGTACTGAGGACAGATATTTAAGTCTTTTGTCCCAAGTATATTCCTACCAAACTGTTGTACATACAATCAAATTCACTTTAACAGTTTAAGTTGAATCTCGTCATAATCACAAAGAATTCATTCTTTAACCTCAAAGAAAGTTACAAAGAATAATTGGTTAATATCATTTATAGTCGCTATTACATTACGAATAATACGGAGCACACAAATACAAAATGCAGTTTTTCTGACGGTAAAAGCATATGATAAAATAGTTACCACCCAACTTTAAAGGGTTAATAATATGACACACGGTCTAGAACAGTGGTATTCAACCTTTTTTGTTCGCGTACCCCCAGATATAATTTCTCTTCAACTTTGTACCCCCAAAGTTGTTGGTGTATAATTCAAGTTGTACATAGTATATAATCTACATCTAAAATAAATTAAATAAATTACATTACTGATTATTCAGTGTTTAACATAACTTTTTTTTTAAATTTCACGTACCCCCTTAAGATGTCTTCTCGTACCCCCGGGGGTACGGGTACCCCAGGTTGATACCACTGGTCTACAACAGTGGTATTCAACCTTTTTTGTTCGCGTACCCCCAGATATAATTTCTCTTCAACTTTGTACCCCCAAAGTTGATGGCGTATAATTCAAGTTATACATAGTATATAATCTACATCTAGAATAAATTAAATTAATTACATTACTGATTATTCAGTGTTTAACATAAAATAATATATATATTTTTTAAATTTCACTTAAGATGTCTTCGTGTACCCCCGGGGGTACGCGTACCCCAGATTGAATACCACTGGTCTAGAAGAATCAATGTCTGCAGTAAGGTAACATTTTGTTGTCGAAGCTTATAACTAGTTTAAGTACAAAGTCTTTTCTTGGGAGGCAAATAAAATATTCCAATGGCCAAGAAACTATTTTTACGGGCCTGAAAATCCGTCACTGTGTCCACCAAATTCCGTCACTGAACCATACCTCATGTATACCAAGGTGTCCAACACGTGAACGTGTATGTCCAATGATCATTTCGTAAGACTTGATTCTCATCATCGTAAAACATTGTTGTGGCTTTGTGAATGTCTGTCCGAGATAAATCGATAGGATTACTTCTTAAAGTTCCACCTGTCGATCAGATAAGTAGCGACATCGCTGTATCACACAGTTCTCGAACCAGCTAACCGTCAACACGTATCGATTTCATTCTCCGTTACTCTGTCTCCGCAGAGTTCTGTAATAAATGCCTTTCATGGTTTAACGCCATTCTCTGCGCAATTACACATAATAACCGCGAGACAGAACCGTGGGAAGATGCGGACCTCAGATGGTGTGCGGTTTGCTTTTACGTTGAAGTACGCTCGAAATTACTGTTGCGTGCTAACTTAAGTAAATCTAATTACAATGTACAATTAATCCTGGCCATATCACAATTTTACCAAGCTTCCGTAAATACCAGAGCATAAATATTTCAACAGAAGTAGTATAAGTGTGTTGAGTGTATTCCGTACCAAAAAACTTATAATCTTCGAGCAAGTTCTGATGTCCCCAGGTGGTGGCCGACAGTGGCAAAGCCTCTGGTTGGTCGCAGAACACAGTCAAGTCATCCTCCTTGCTCGCCATGAACCGAGAGTTGAACCAGATAATCGGACGTTCTTGACATCGGTCCAAATGGCGGTCGCCAGAAACACGTTCAGGCACATGTAAAGTGGACATGAACCTCTCTGTCGCATTCCTAACAGTCGAACGTTCTCCACTGCAGCCTACATACCTTAAAACACAATGGCTGTTCGCGACATACGCGCCACAGAGACCTGAATGCATTTTTGCCCAGTCAGACGTAAGCTCCCTTTCACAAAGATCAAGACTGAAATCCTAGCGAACGAACTGAATAGGTTAGGTTAGGTTCTTCAATATGAAATGTTGGATTTCTTTTATTGTTGTTTAAGATAATATTTTCTTCAATAAATTGAACATTTCTATATATCTTATATATAATTTTAAAGGCTTAAAATATGCTGATTCTTACAGTGTAATTGATTTTCGTATTCATTAACTTTTTAAACTTTCATTTATCTTTTTTGTTAAACATGAATAATCGCGACTTCCGAGATATTTTTTATATGAATATAACTTGGCCAATTACGCTGCACTGGCCATGCGAAATATCAATGGGGCATTCGGAGAAAAAAACACCTGATGAACGCACGGTACAGCGGTGGTTTAAAGAGTTCAAATCCGGCAAAACGAACCTCGAAAATTAAGAGCATCGCAGGCCGAGTAGTGTATTTATAATATTTACCCATTTGTTGATAGTAAAATAAACATATAAACAAACCAAAAGCATACAGACGAGTCCTTCTTTTCGAACCAATACTGAAAAACATTTGGAAAGTGCATGGACTAGACTTTTTCTGGCAAACCTTCTCAATTTAGTTCGTAACATTGAGGCATGATGCAGAATGAGGCATTATACAGCAAGTCTCAAGATTACAGTCGTGGACTGTACGTGGTCTATCTAGATACAACTGGGAGCCATCATTTAATTATCAGTTCTGGAGCTCTGTGTAATGAATCTCCAGACAGAAGACACGGTTTTACAGCGGTAACAGGGAGCAGATATATTACAATATTAAATGTGAGTTGAAGCCGACGGTTAAAGTCTACCAGTCGCCAAACAACATTGAAAGTCAAGAATGCCTAACACATATTATACCGCATACCAAGGGTTACCAAAGTTGTTAACAGCGTTAAGTAAGAAGTTGACGTTCATTTCTGATGTCAGCTGAAATACAGCAAAGTTTTATGACCGAAGCGTCTACTAAGTGAGATTTCAGGTTCTCACGGAGGCAAATATAAATATGGTAATTTTCTGGGTTGTTACGTCGTAAAGCGTGGTAGAAGTTCACAGTCGTTTCAGACCCTTGCTAGCCCCATCATCAGGGCGATGATTCCGCGTGTCGGCTCTGAAATGTCGGTAACCACCTACCAGAATGCCCTGAGTATTCAACCCAGAAGACGGCCATCTTTTAAATGTCTACTTGGTTGTTCTGTTGAAATCTCGACCTATCTACATTTCCTTACGATGTCACTCATTCCACGTAACGTTTGGGATACAATATTGAAACAGGCCACGACAATTTTCTCCTGCAGTCTTATTTCTCTTATGGAGTTATGCAACATCGTACGTTATCAACTTGTCGTCAGATAAATTTGTAAATCAAATAAGGGAAATTCTTTATATTTTTCGTCACGTTTCATAGCGTATTTAATTAATTCATGTGAAATTACGAAGTAAATTCAGAAAAAAACTAAGTACATGTTAGTATCTCGTAATCAGAAGACAGGCAGGCAAAATTATCTTAGGTTGGCTAATAAATCCTTTGAAAGGGTTACAAAGTTCAAATATTTGGGAACAACAATAACAAATCAAAATGATACTCATGAGGAAGTTAGGAGGAATCTAAATTCCGGAAATGCTTGCTACTTCTCAGTCCAAAATATTTTGTCTTCCCGTCTGATTTCTAAGAACCTGAAAATTAAAGTATACAAAACAATAATCTTGCCTGTTGTTTTGTATGGGTGCGAAACATGGTCTCTCACTCAGAGGGAGGAACACAGATTGCAGGTGTTTGAGAATCGGGTGTTGAGGAGGATATTTGGGCCTAGGAGAGAAGACGATGGGGCGTGGAGAAAACTGCATAATGACGAGCTTAAAAATCTGTACTGCTCCGCCAATATTGTCAGGGTGATTAAGTCGAGAAGAATGAGATTGGCGGGGCATGTAGCGCGCATGGATGGGACAAGAGGTGTGCACCAGGTGTTGGTTGGGAAGCCTGAGGGAAAGAGACCACTGGGGAGACCTAGCCGTAGAAGAGAGGATAATCTCAGGCGGGATCTATGGGAGATAGGAGTCGAAGGAGACTGGATTTTGTTGGCCCAGGACAGGGTCCGGTGGAGGGCTTTGGTTAATTCGGTGATGAACCTACGGGTTCGGTAAGCCATCTGGTTGGTTGGGTCCACTATTTGGGAAGCCTGAGGGGAAGAGATCTCTGGGGAGACCTAGACGTAGAAGAGAGGATAATCTCAGGCGGGATCTATGGGAGATAGGAGTTGAAGGAGACTGGATTTTGTTGGCCCAGGACAGGGTCCGGTGGAGGGCTTTGGTTAATTCGGTGATGTACCTTCGGGTTCGATAAGCCATCTAGTTAGTTAGTTAGTTAGAAATTACGAAGTATTCAATGGTAAGCGATAAAGTTGTACTTGGCATTAAGACGTATGAAGGAGTGGAGTAGTAATTCCACGCTTTTTAATCGGGGAAATAGATGATGAGTGATTAGCCTTCAAGCTCCGGAAATTTTCACAACAATTTTTGGAATACCTAAAATAGAACCCGGTCTTAATATTTTAATTGTATTTCATAATCCATTTTATTTAGCTCGTTATTATAATATACTACTCTAATAGAAAACGGTCTAAATTGGAGACACGATGTCATATTTACAGCATGTACAAAGGTATTTAACTTCGCTATACGTACGGTAAAAAGAACGCCATCCTAAATTCCGTCATACAGTTGAAAATTACATGCGTTTGGTCACCAGTGATGATCGAAGCGTCACAGATTTTGTATTGTTCTAGCAGAAAACATTAAGCAAGTTTACTCTTGGTTCTTGAAGTAGAACAGAATTGTAAGCGGTTACTGACCTAGAAATGTTTTATTTTGCAACTAAGTCATTAAGCAATATGTTCCCTCACATCATTACAAAATACGAAGTGTTATTATCTTTCATCTTAATTGTATTATGTCGCAACAGTCTTTGTATACTTAAATATTCCATGAAACTGCAGGAACAAAATTTCTTGTGTATTGTTTGCACTACGTTCATAAAATGAATGAACGCTGGGGCTGGTTATGTCCGTCTTTAAGTCCGTTCGAAGATTCGAATCAAGAACCACTAGACGCATTTACATAAAATTCGATATACGAGGTGCGATCGGAAGTTTCCAGACTGCGCGTATAAAAACCCGTACACTTATCTCAGGTATTAAATTCATCCATCACCCTCGAAGTAGTTCCCCTGGGAGTGAACACAACGATCCCAGCGCCGCTGCCAAGCCTGGAAACATCCCTGGAAATCTTTCTTTGTCAGCCTGTCAAGCACCATCTGCGATTCTGCCTGAATCTCTTCTATCGTCTCAAATCTCCTTCCCTTTAGCTGAATTTTCATCTTTGGGAAGAGGAAGAAGTCACACGGAGCTTAGAAAGGAAGTTGGGGTCGGTTCTTGCAAGATCTTTGAGCTCCTGACAAACGAGAAGTCGATTCTGCTTCTGGTCCTCAGACAGGATGCGTTGCTTGTGGAGTTCTTCCTTTAGAATCAGCTGACAGGTCCCATAGCCTATCCCAACAATGTCGCACAAGTCGTTGATGGTACGACGTCGATCTTCGTGAATGGCCTGCCGAATCTTCGTGACATTTTCGGGCGTTGTGCTCGAAGATGGTCGTCCAGAACGCTCGTCATCATCGACAGAGGTTCGACCATTTTTAAAACGTGAATGCCACACAAAAGTTTGTGCACGACCCATTGCGGACTCCCCAAATGCTTCCTTTAGCATTTCATAGGTTTCCGTAGCCGTTTTGGCGAGTCTTTGGCAAAATTTGATGCACACGCCATTCCGAAATCGCAGGAGGGTCGGTGTAATGCACTACCAAAACGCCCGTAACTAAGAAACAAATGCTAATTCGATGATGCCGGCTAGCACACTGATTCACTATGAATGTAGGCCGCACCCGCTAGCGGCAGAAGCTCGTACTACATCCGGTTCGCCCTCTATTAACACAGTCTTGAAACTTTCCGATCGCACCTCGTACACGTTATTATATTCAGGAATACCCTAGAATCGTACTCTCTCTCTCTCTCTATCTCCTTGTGTTGTATAGGCTAAAAATACCTAATTATCTAATTTGTGCCGGTCTCTCGTTCTTGTGACGCGAATTTAGACCGTCAATATTTTAATTACATTTAAATGTCCACATTACGTAAATGGTGTACACGTGGCTGGGAGCGTATCATCAAGAGTTTTTCAAGGAGAGATCTGACATTCTACCCGAAAGAGTGCTCCGAATGTCACGTCATATTCATAGGTCGATCTGACTCGTAAGTCATTAACGTTACTTAGTATGTAAGCCTACTCAGACGTCCCAAAATAACGAACATACTTTATAACACTCAAAATTAACCATTACATCGATCAGCTGTGTCACGAAGCTAACTGTGGTCATTTTTAACACCCACACCACGTTTGATATTTCACCGAGTGTCAATGTTAATGTATGTGGGTATACCTCGTTTTATTGCGCTTCGTAGATATTGCGGTTTTTTATACAAATTGAAGGTTTGTGGCAACCCTGCGTCGAGCAAGTCTATCGGCGTCATTTTTCCAACAGCACGTGCTCACTTCGTGTCTCTGCGTCACATTTCGGTAATTCTCGCGTTGTTTTTAGACTTAATAGACTACAGTATAGTGTAAACATAACTTTTATATGCACTGGGAAACCAAAAATTTCGTGTGACCCGCTTTATTGCGGTGGTCTGGAACCGAACCCGCAATATCTCCGAGGTATGCCTGTCCACATATTCATGACGACGTTTCCTTGTTTCAGATGTGCCTGCTGCCATGGCTGATGCTCTGCGCCTGCGCCGTCGCAGTGACGTCACAACCACGTGAGTGTCCAAGTTACAACTAGTGCAGTTAGATGCTATGTAGAAAGACTGTCTGCGGAGAACTACGAACACGCAACATATACGTTATTGCCTCGTCATCAGACCAAATAACAAAATCTTTCGAAAATATATTCACGAAGAAATTACAGAAGACACTAAATTCGCTATTCAGAATCTTGTATCTTCTGTAAAGATTAAATCAAACAGATTTGAAGTCTTTATGACGTTGAGTCTGAAGACAGCCATCTTCAAACAATACTACTGTATCGTATGGGTGTAAAATTAGATCTCACATATTAAGGGAAGAACACCGACTAAGAGTGAGCACAATATTTGGACAATCTAAAGAAGAATGACGATAAATTGGAGTTTTAATAGAGACCAAGATGTAGGTAGGAATACGTATAATATTACGAAGAATTTTAACGGACTAAGGTGGGAGGGTGTGGATTGGATTCATACGGCTCACGATACGAAAGATTAGCGGGGCTCTTGTGAGCAAACAAACGAAACTTCTGATTCTATAAGAGACGAATAGTTTCTTAATTAGCTCAGGGAGTATCAGTTTCTGAAGAAAAATGGTGCACCATTGAGTTAGATAATAGTAAAGTTTTAGGGAGCCATACAAGCCTGCATATTTTTACAGAGATACTGGATGCTAACCGAGACTCACAAAGAACAGTTCTGTCGCCGAGTGATTAGCATTCTTGCTTCATATTCCGCAAGTCCTGGGTTCAAATGTTATCCGAGACATTAATTGTCTCCACCCGAACCTGGAGGCTCTGGGTGAGTAGAATATCCAGCTAATCCTATCATCGTGGGTTTTGATGGAGGCACCAATGATCTCTGGTACGTCGGTAAACTTCTACCAGACTACATGGTGCTCTAATCCAGAAAAAGACAGCTTATTGTCGGTGATATAAACATCGTATTTTTATTATTTATTTATTTATTTAGTGTTCTGTCTGACGACAGGTCCATATGAACAGGATCCTTCCATCCTTTTCTCGAACTAAGACCTGTTCATATACGTTCTTGGCAGATGATCCAGAAGTGGTTTGCCATTGCCTTCTTCTGTGTGTGAATGGAGTAATTGTTGGGATGCCACGGAGGAAAACTTCGTGTTGCCTAGACCACGGCCTTTCCCAACACAAGTTATAAATTCGGGCACCGCCGGGAATCGAACCCGAGACCCCAGGATTACAAGGACAGCGTTCTAACAGCTAGACCACCGTGGCGGTCAAAAACATCGTATACAGAGCTGAAATAGCCGATGTTCTTGAAAAGTATTTCGTGTCGGTATGTGGAATGGGGCCAATTGGGGCTGCATGTCTAAGGTGACGATTTTGATTACAATTAGAAAGTTGGATGACACACAGGGGACAGATGAGTGTTCAATATTAAACAGAGAGAGAGTTTTGTGCGTGTGTGAAATTAACCTGATCTATGCTTCACCTTGCACTTGAAGAACACTAAATAAATTTTAATATCCGCCTCTGGTCAATGACACGAAGAGGCGTCTTCCAAAAGGACGGAGGCGTCACGTGGGAAGAAGCGATCGAGAGGCGTCCGAACGGTCTCATAAACCGCGTACTTGTATCCAATAACGCAGTCCCTCCCTGAAGCAATGCCCTTTCTCCAAACGCCTGGACAAACTTTTCTTTCAGAAGGAACGAGCAGGCTGATGTAGCAGAAAAGGTCTAGAACCGTACAATCGGGTTCAAGTCTTGAATCGGAGACCAAATATCCTTACTGAGGGCTTTCGTTCCATTCTGTAGTACATCCTGGAGGTCAAGAAAGGTCACGACCACTTCCTTCCATATCCATCGCAAATAATTTGTCACGTATCATCAATCACATTTTGAGTATTTTTTTGTCATTCGTTATTGTTAAAACAAAAATCTGTAAAGTTGACATAAGCGATTTGTAAATAAACACTTTCCTGTGAATGGGATTACACTTTGTATGATTTGAGGTTTTCACAGCGGTGAGTATGAAGATTTCTGTCTTCTGCGTTGTTGCGCTGTGTAGACTGGTCGATGGTTACCAACGTTTCAGAGGTAATACTGCCTCCGTCATCAGAGTATGAAGATTTCTGTCTTCTGGGTTGTTGCGCCGTGTAGTCTGGTCGATGTTAACCAACGTTTCAGAGGTCATACTGCCTCCGTCATCAGAGTATGAAGATTTCTGTCTTCTGGGTTGTTGCGCTGTGTAGTCTGGTCGATGTTAACCAACGTTTCAGAGGTCATACTGCCTCCGTCATCAGAGTATGAAGATTTCTGTCTTCTGGGTTGTTGCGCTGTGTAGTCTGGTCGATGTTAACCAACGTTTCAGAGGTCATACTGCCTCCGTCATCAGAGTATGAAGATTTCTGTCTTCTGGGTTGTTGCGCTGTGTAGTCTGGTCGATGTTAACCAACGTTTCAGAGGTCATACTACCTCCGTCATCAGAGTATGAAGATTTCTGTCTTCTGGGTTGTTGCGCCGTGTAGTCTGGTCGATGTTAACCAACGTTTCAGAGATCATACTACCTCCGTCATCAGAGTATGAAGATTTCTGTCTTCTGGGTTGTTGCGTCGTGTAGTCTGGTAGATGTTAACCAACGTTTCAGAGGTCATGTCATATGACACCGCATGCTGCTTATGCAGCTCGCACAGCTCGCTTCTTATCGCTTAGGTAAACTTAACCACGCATTCCTCTGACGCTGGGCTCCGCTTCCTGTGACTTATCTAAAAACACAACACTGTTCTCGAGGTCAGTGGTATCGATAGATCGATTGACTCAACCCAAAGGTTCAACACTGCTCATTCCAAAGCCCCAAATCATTTACATGCCTCATGTCCGCATATCCTGCTCCACAAGATCATCTTAATATCATCCTACCATCTCCTCTGTCTTCAACAAGTGGTTTCTGTAAGAAAATTCTGCAAGAATTTTTATGTCTTTCTCTATATTTATCTCTCTATTTGCTTCACTTCAGGTTTTTTTATTTATAAGTCATAACAGGACACTTCAAAATTGGAGGAAGAGTGATAACGACTGTAGAGTATGCAGACGACTTAGTAGTATTGGCGAAGGAAGAGGAGGAATTACAGAACATGATGGACAGGTTAGTGGAAACTGGTAGAGAGTATGGAATGGAATGGAAATCAACATTGAAAAATCAAAGGTTATGAGGATAGCACCGAGAGCAGAACCATTGAACGTTGTAGTTGGAAACCAACAGATGGAGAATGTGGAGCATTTCAAGTACTTGGGAAGCATAGTCACGACGGACGCCCTATGCACCAAGGAAGTAAAAGCAAGGATAGCCATGGCCAAGGCAGCTTTCGTCAAGAAGAGGATACTTCTCACTAGCAAGTTGGGCTTGGAGATGAAGACGAAACTAGTGAAGTGTTACGTATGGAGGAGAGACTTGGACACTCAGGAAGAAGGAACAGAAATACCTGGAGAGTTTTGAAATGTGGTGTTGGAGAAGAATAGAGAAGATCAGGTGGACGGATCGAGTGACCAACGAAGAAGTATTGAGGAGAGTCAACGAGCAAAGAAACATTCTGCAGGCGATTACACGAAGGAAAGCTAACTGGCTGGGACATATTATGAGAAGGAATGGGTTACTGAGTGATATCACCGAAGGCCAGGTTGAAGGAAAGAGAGGACTAGGAAGAAGATTGATACAGCTAACCGACGACCTTAAACATGAAAAGAAGATGACGTTCCAGGAATTAAAACGAGAAGCTGAGAATAGGGACAACTGGAGAGCTCTGTTTGGGCAGAGCAATGGACCTGTCGTAAGACAGAACACTGAATAATAATAATACTAATATGGTTTCTATTTAAATAAACAGGCCTAATTATCACGGCACTTTCTGCATTAAGTCGTCTGCCCAGAAGTTTCCCAAACATCACATCCGTTTGCTTAAACCAGTTTTCTTCGCTCCATAATCCTGCGTTACGTAATGCATCACAGCAGATAGAAGTTGATTGGTTGGAGTTGTTTTAAGTTTATGGCGACAGTTTCAGCTCATAACGAACAAGGGCTTAAATAATCTCTTGTCATTGCCATAAACAGGAGTGGAAAGAAAGCGGACAACAGACGCTGTTACGCAACACCGAGCTTGCAGCTCATGTGCTGTGATGGCAGGGAAGTTTTTGTCAACTTAGAAAGTTCTTTCTTTCTTTCTTTCTTAATGTTATTTCTAAAATTTCTTCTTTATGTAGTTTAATCTTCATTTGCTCCAAATTTTTCTGTCGTTTATGTTTAGAATAAATGATTGAATAAGTTTAAGACGCGGAAATAATAATGTATTCGTAGTAAACGTGTCTTTACAGTCTACGGTAGCATTTAAACAGGCATATCCGGTAGAGAGGCTAAAAAAGTTTTTTATACTCTCATATAACGTGCCCATTAAAAATGCCCGTTATAAATTTAAATTGTACTAAGTTTTTTTGTGTGTGTAAAAACATACAACATCACATTCAGCTGAAATCAGTTCCCAAATTATTTTAAGTTTCCGGACGGACCAGACCGTTGTAACAGGTGCCCCGCAGGGTTGCAAACATCACAGCGTAATGTTTCCCGAAAGGGTCTACGACAACACTGGAAATACCGCCGCTGAGAGGTTATGTATAAGATTTGAGGTGTGAAATCTTACTTGAGATGAACTGAACGTTGTTGAGACTTTTTTGTGATTTTTCTCAGTCACTGCAAACGATTACATTTTAGAATATGTTTTAACTGCTTCCTTTTGAAACTTCTCCGAGTCATCATTTTCATCATCCATCCACTGGCTCGTATTTCATTCCCCGCCACGTGAGCTTCTTAAAATAACCTAAGATCCAAAATCAATGTAGACATACTGGTATATGATGCAATTACGTGTAAAGATTGATGCAGTGACATCGCTCTAGATTTACTTTCAGAAGATACGCGGTTCGAAACACAGCCGGTTTAGGTTTTCTGCAGTCTCTCCAAGCAAACGCAGAAGCTGTGCTTTCAACTGGACCACAACCATCTGCTTTCAAATCCCTACCGTCTCCTTTCATGGTCACCTTCGACGACGTGCACTTGAAATCGCGTCATCAAATCAAATGACACAACATTCGATCGGGTTTCTGTTACACGACCTTCCAATTTGACAGATGCTGGCTGTCAAATACTCAGGTTGAAGTTATTAACAGAGAATCCCTTCGAAGGGATATGTGTGATAAAATTCCCTGACGTACCGATCAGTAAATTTTGCGTTACCAACTGATGGCGAGAAAACTTCCCCCGACTGTTGAGCAGCAACAAATTTCCCGCATTAAAATCTGAATTAACTGTGGTGCGTAAAGGCTATTTTGTAAGTGCACACCCTTGTTACAAGAAGACTGTATATTTTTTTAAAGAGAAGAGAAATAAACGGCTCTAACTGGCTGTAAACCTTTGGTAAATTTCCTTTTCAATTGCAGTCCAAAAACAGAAAGAAAATATCGTAACGCAAATGACATCATTTTAAAAATATTTGTTAAAGAACTGAACTACGTTAGTATATATATAATATATATATATATATTATTATTATTTAGTGTTCTGTCTTACGACAGGTCCATTGCTCTGCCCAAAAAGAGCTCTCCAGTTGTCCCTATTCTCGGCTTCTCGCTTTAATTCCTGGAACGTCATCTTCTTTCCTTGTTTCAGATCGTCGGTTAGCTGTATCAATCTTCTTCCCAGTCCTCGCTTTCCTTCAACCTGGCCTTCGGTGATATATATATATATATATATATATATATACACTTATAACTTTTTTTTTCTCCCTTAATTCTGTTGTTTTCTTTCTTTCTTTTTTCGTGTTTATTTCCGTGTTAATATTTAGTTGCATGTCATTTAAAAATAGAAACATACGTGTATGATTTGAGGTTTTCAAAGACGTGTGTTTCTGAAGATTTCTGTCTTCTGGGTTGTTGCGCTGTGTAGTCTGGTCGATGTTGACCAACGTTTCAGAGGTCATACTTCCTCCGTCATATTCATCGCCCTGATGACGGAGACATTATGACCTCTGAAACGTTGGTTAACATCGACCAGACTACACAGCGCAACAACCCAGAAGACAGAAATCTTCATACTCTGATGACGGAGGCAGTATGACCTCTGAAACGTTGGTTAACATCGACCAGACTACACGGCGCAACAACCCAGAAGATGGAAATCTTCATACTCTGATGACGGAGGCAGTATGACCTCTGAAACGTTGGTAAACATCGACCAGACTACACAGCGCAACAACCCAGAAGACAGAAATCTTCATATTCTGATGACAGAGGCAGTATGACCTCTGAAACGTTGGTTAACATCGACCAGACTACACGGCGCAACAACCCAGAAGATGGAAATCTTCATACTCTGATGACGGAGGCAGTATGACCTCTGAAACGTTGGTAAACATCGACCAGACTACACAGCGCAACAACCCAGAAGACAGAAATCTTCATATTCTGATGACAGAGGCAGTATGACCTCTGAAACGTTGGTTAACATCGACCAGACTACACGGCGCAACAACCCAGAAGATGGAAATCTTCATACTCTGATGACGGAGGCAGTATGACCTCTGAAACGTTGGTAAACATCGACCAGACTACACAGCGCAACAACCCAGAAGACAGAAATCTTCGGAAACACACGTCTTTGAAAATAAGGGAAATATCGAAAGGGAAAATTACAGAAACTTTGTGAGACAAGTACAGGGATGAAAAGATGCGTTTACTACGAAAAGAAGTTGCATTTGAAGAAAAGTAAGTACGAGACAAGAAAAACACCCAGCGAACTATCCGGATGATGGAATTTCTCAACAAGCCTAAATGACACACATCATAAGACAGTTTCCTATTAAGATAAAATTTCAATTTAATATAGACCCTTAAATTTTATACAAGATCTAAATTCATTTTCACCCGACAAAATCTGGAGACATCTTTACATTAGTCATGAAATAACCAAGGAGTTTAACTGAAGTATGCAAATGACCTCCCGCTTTGTCCACCAGAATCCTCCATGACTGAGTAACCTGTCGTGCAAAAACAAAGAAATTATTATTACCTCGTGAAAATGCATGGAAACAATCAGTACCCCTCTATCATGCACCCGAATTCTAACATCAAGCAATCTCGCAGATTACTCTGGTTTTCCAAATAATTGAATAGCATAAAAAATGTGTATATTTCTTAGAATAAGTTCCACCATCATTGGTTCTAGAGCCCTGTGTGGATCCTAACCTTCTTAGAGAACTTCCTCTAGTCTTCTCTATTCAGTGCCAAGCTCGAAATCAGATGTGACTTGAAATGATTCCTAAGTCCGTGGGAATTTTTATTTGTACAGAAAATACATTATTTATCTCGGGAACTTATCAAATTTTTACAGTTAACCTCGGTTTAAAATCTACATGGGACAATTTCTATGTTCGAAGAGCTATAATATGCAAATAACAATAACGGACACTTTATTTGAAGACCCGCTGCATTTCTGAGGGCGGGACACACTGGTGGGGAATTCCCCGACCTTCACGAAAATTAAAGGTTAAATTCTAGCAGAAACACCAGAATTATTACGCCATGACCATAATTCCCAACTTGTATTAACTACACATTTTCTTAGAAATGTCTTGATTACCACACGTATTGGCAAGACCTGGCTTGTTCACTCCCTCTTTGGTGCAGGAAATTATTTCAAAAGTCTATTGTATGCTCGGCTTTTCAAAGAACAGCCAACTTTCTTTATGGAGCCCGGAGGTTCATCACCGTCTTCACAAAAGTCCGCCACCGGACTCTATCCTAAGCTAGCTGCATCCAGTTGGCTCCATCGATTCCTGTCTCCCTAAGGTCCATCTTAACGTTATCCTCCCACATTTTTAGGTCTTTCCTTCAGGCCTCCCAACCGGTACACTGCAAACACCCGTACCTTCCACCATGCGTGCCACATGTCTCGCCCAGCTCATCATCCTCGATATCTCCATGACCCGTAGTCCTCCCTTGTTCTCCGCAAAAATAATACACGTGGTAATTTCAAATATTTCTTAAGTAGACAGTAATATCAGATGTGACAAGAAGTCTAAATACATCTGAATCAACAGTGTTAAATCATAATAAAAGCACGTGAAGAATATGTGAATTGAAATTGTTGTCTTCTGGGGGTATAGCGTCTTGTAATCTGGTAGAAGATTACCAACGTTTTAGTAGTCCTTCATGCCTCCATCATCAGGGCTATGAGGAAATCACTCACCGCCCTGACGATGGAGACAGCAAAGACCTCTGAAACGTTGGTTAACATCTACCATACTCCACAGCGCAACAACCCAGAAGACAGAAATCTTCATACTCTGATGACGGAGGCAGTATGACCTCTGAAACGTTGGTTAACATCTACCATACTCCACAGCGCAACAACCCAGAAGACAGAAATCTTCATACTCTGATGACGGAGGCAGTATGACCTCTGAAACGTTGGTTAACATCGACCAGACTACACAGCGCAACAACCCAGAAGACAGAAATCTTCATACTCTGATGACGGAGGCAGTATGACCTCTGAAACGTTGGTTAACATCGACCAGACTACACAGCGCAACAACCCAGAAGACAGAAATCTTCATACTCTGATGATGGAAGCAGTATGACCACTGAAACGTTGGTTAACATCGACCAGACTACACAGCGCAACAACCCAGAAGACAGAAATCTTCATACTCTGATGACGGAGGCAGTATGACCTCTGAAACGTTGGTTAACATCGACCAGACTACACAGCGCAACAACCCAGAAGACAGAAATCTTCATACTCTGATGACGGAGGCAGTATGACCTCTGAAACGTTGGTTAACATCTACCATACTCCACAGCGCAACAACCCAGAAGACAGAAATCTTCATACTCTGATGACGGAGGCAGTATGACCTCTGAAACGTTGGTTAACATCGACCAGACTACACAGCGCAACAACCCAGAAGACAGAAATCTTCATACTCTGATGACGGAGGCAGTATGACCTCTGAAACGTTGGTTAACATCGACCAGACTACACAGCGCAACAACCCAGAAGACAGAAATCTTCATACTCTGATGACGGAGGCAGTATGACCTCCGAAACATTGGTTAACATCGACCAGACTACACAGCGTAACAACCCAGAAGACAGAAATCTTCATACTCTGATGATGGAAGCAGTATGAACACTGAAACGTTGGTTAACATCGACCAGACTACACAGCGCAACAACCCAGAAGACAGAAATCTTCATACTCTGATGACGGAGGCAGTATGACCTCTGAAACGTTGGTTAACATCGACCAGACTACACAGCGCAACAACCCAGAAGACAGAAATCTTCATACTCTGATGATGGAAGCAGTATGACCTCTGAAACGTTGGTTAACATCGACCAGACTACACAGCGCAACAACCCAGAAGACAGAAATCTTCATACTCTGATGATGGAAGCAGTATGAACACTGAAACGTTGGTTAACATCGACCAGACTACACAGCGCAACAACCCAGAAGACAGAAATCTTCATACTCTGATGACGGAGGCAGTATGACCTCTGAAACGTTGGTTAACATCGACCAGACTACACAGCGCAACAACCCAGAAGACAGAAATCTTCATACTCTGATGATGGAAGCAGTATGACCTCTGAAACGTTGGTTAACATCGACCAGACTACACAGCGCAACAACCCAGAAGACAGAAATCTTCATACTCTGATGATGGAAGCAGTATGACCACTGAAACGTTGGTTAACATCGACCAGACTACACAGCGCAACAACCCAGAAGACAGAAATCTTCATACTCTGATGATGGAAGCAGTATGACCACTGAAACGTTGGTTAACATCGACCAGACTACACAGCGCAACAACCCAGAAGACAGAAATCTTCATACTCTGATGACGGAGGCAGTATGACCTCTGAAACGTTGGTTAACATCGACCAGACTACACAGCGCAACAACCCAGAAGACAGAAATCTTCATACTCTGATGACGGAGGCAGTATGACCTCTGAAACGTTGGTTAACATCGACCAGACTACACAGCGCAACAACCCAGAAGACAGAAATCTTCATACTCTGATGACGGAAGCAGTATGACCACTGAAACGTTGGTTAACATCGACCAGACTACACAGCGCAACAACCCAGAAGACAGAAATCTTCATACTCTGATGACGGAGGCAGTATGACCTCTGAAACGTTGGTTAACATCGACCAGACTACACAGCGCAACAACCCAGAAGACAGAAATCTTCATACTCTGATGACGGAAGCAGTATGACCTCTGAAACGTTGGTTAACATCGACCAGACTACACAGCGCAACAACCGAGAAGACAGAAATCTTCATACTCTGATGACGGAGGCAGTATGACCTCAGAAACGTTGGTTAACATCAACCAGACTACACAGCGCAACAACCCAGAAGACAGAAATCTTCATACTCTGATGATGGAGGCAGTATGACCTCTGAAACGTTGGTAAACATCGACCAGACTACACAGCGCAACAACCCAGAAGACAGAAATCTTCATACTCTGATGATGGAGGCAGTATGACCTCTGAAACGTTGGTAAACATCGACCAGACTACACAGCGCAACAACCCAGAAGACATAAATCTTCATACTCACTCCCGTGATAACCTCAGATCCTCTCAAAATCCATTATGGAGCTATTCACTCGTGATAACACAAGAAAGTTAATCTGACACCATATTTGAATCTGCTACTTTCCCTATCACCATTACCAATCACCACATTAATATTATTAAAATCTTATTGTACTATTGGAGTTGCCATGGATCTGAGCATGTCCAGATGTGCTTAATGACAGCCTAACAATGGGAACTATATCACTGATATTACAACCACTTCAGTACTTCAAGCTGAACGACAGAACAGATTTAACTGAAACCTATTCTTAAACATAATACGCACAGTGGTCTTACTTCGTAAAAAAAAAAAAAAAATTTACTACGTCGATAAAACTGATAATGTGACCGTTTACATATCAATCTTTAGCAAGTTCTCAGCCAAAATTTGTAAAAAAACAACAACTTCCAATTGACTCCGCCATGTAATTGTTCGTCACCCTGCCCGAACGTATCAACTCGAGAGCACCTGACTGCTTCTGGGTACATGCTTAAGACGCCCGAAGACCACAAATATTCTACCTCGACCTCCATTAGCGTTCTCTTACGAAATCCGAAACTAAGAGTTAAGCCGATGGAGAAAGTCTTGTGCAAGCCGGAACCATCTTTCGACCTTGATATTTTCTGTCCACTGGTGTATTGACAGAGCGTCTTTAGCTTCACGCTGCCGTGGCTGGTGAAGAAAGTGTAGCCGGAATAATCTTCTCGGTGTGGACATTAGGGTCTAGGACGTACTCTTAAAACAATGGCAACCCTTCCACTTTCATGGCTAAATATTTACAAAACAAAACACTAATATTTGCATTTCCTCAAGTAACAACTATTAATTTTAACAGTTGTTACCAATAACGCGATGCATATTCGAAATAAGCTGTTGACTGTCACTAAACCTGTTCCATATTTAGCTGGAGCACTCTGTAAAAATCTAGACTGGCTCGACTTAGGAGTCCTCTTCCAGAAACTGGTTTTCTTGAACGCGAAGCATCATTGCCGTGCCCAGAACAGCCCGCCACCGGACTCTATCATGAGCCAGATTAATCCAATGCACTTCCTCCTTACCTCAAATTCATTTTCGCTCAACACTTTGTACTCACTGCATTTCTCATATTCCCACGCACTCAACATGTCCTGTCAATCTCATATTCCTTGATTTTATCGTCCTAATAAAATTTGTCGAAGAAAATGAGTTATGGCTCTACTGTTTATAAAGGTTTTCTCAAGCCACTTCATCCGTCTAAAGTCTAAATATTTTCCTAATCACTCTGTTCTCAAACAATCTCAGACTAATGAATTAATGTTATTGCCACTGATGTATAATTTATGTTGTGTCAAGAATGTGTTGCATGAATTTTGAGCACTCTGCACTTCGAAATAGGTTACCACCGTATCTTTATTTTTCATATTCCTGTTACGTATTCATTACCATCCTTCCATTCATAGGAATAACTATATCTACAACTGAAAATACATAATTAAGTAACAATTATTTATTTTAATCCGTCTGATCAAAATATTTAAAAATTTTCTTATAATTAAGATAATAAAACATCATTCATGTTCCATATCGATTGATCGATTTACATTTCGGAACATTTACATAACATGTTTCGGTTTTTATAAAACTATCATCAGGTGTAAAATATATCTAAGAACTTAAAACTCAATTATGATTTCTGTAGTTTTTTGGTGATGTTTCATTACGTTTGTTTTTCCATTTTTGGGCGAAGGTGTTGTTTTTCTTAAATGTTATTAGATGTACATATCGGCCAAAGATGTAGGAGTGAGTGTCCCGATATGTAGAGAAGTACTAGTGTCTTCGAATAGGTGTGGGTCAATACTCTATCTTATAATTAAGTAAGAAAATAATAAAGAACTTGAAATGTAGGATTTAGACGCAATAGCCAATTACTACGAAAATGTAGAGAATGAGATCACATAGGAGATTTGTTGGTATACTGCTGATGTAGAATGTTTTACAAATAGAATAATTTGCGTAACCTTCCGTAAAATATTTTTAAAGGACGGATAATAAGTTAATTTGTTGCCATTATCGAATTGAAATAGAAATACAGATTTCTGTGGCTGATATATTACGTATTTTATATAATAGTGGCCTAACAAAAGTTATAGAAGCAGTTATTAGACTATTAAAAATGTCTGGACTGTGTATCTTTTAACACTTCAAACATTCGCACCATCACCATGTCGGTGTTATTTACGGTAATTGAAATATGGTGGCTTGTAATGACACAATGTCTGCACAAAGGCTTATAAAAGTTCACTATTTGCCTCCAGAGATATTGGGAAAGGGGAACTGTATAAAAAAGCACATGATGATGCCTTATACAAATTTTTCTTATATAAGAAGTAAATTTGAATAGATCTTCACTACACATATTTAAACAATAATCTTTTAAAATAATTTTGGACCTAATTTAGTTTTTAATAGAATATAAAATTGTTTATAAGAATTATAAATAGCACTGTTAATACTTTCCGTATTTGATCCTATGACTGGTATATTACTTTCAGATAATCCCAAACCAAAAATAATTTTCTATCGATTTAGGTCCGTATTCCAGACACTGAGATTTGCCTAAGAAGGAAATTCTTTGCTTCGAGTCCTGTTTATCGAATAATATGCATCATACAAAGTAGACAACGTTGCCACCTTAAATTAAGATATTTCCCTGTTTTTTCGCTTAAATAAGACTTGAACTCGAATCGACGTGTTAGCTCTTGTGAGTCAGCCATCCCTGGTTCAAACCACCGTTAACTGACTCATTCTACATACCGGGTGTGCCCGTTAGTAGGTGGCCATGGGATCAGATGAGAGGAAACGCAATATTCTTGGAATTCCATTCCACATGCATGCGGTAGTTTCATGTCATCAAAGCTGTAACGTAAACTCTGCAATTAGATTCACTAAACCTCAACACGTACCGATAATAATTAAATGTTTCGAAACCAATCCTACTCAAAGGTTCAGGAAATATAAAACCAACATCTCAGTCAGTATGTTGTCTGTACTACGGGCTGGCGACTGGGGTTCGATTACCGGCAAGGCGTAAATTTTATTTCGTTCATTTACGTGGCTCTGAATCATGGCCTCTCGAACTGAGGACAGAACTTTTTTAATAAGTTTTTATTTTATTTTAATATGGCTGTATTCTACGATTCTTTGCTTATATTTTGAAAATGATCGTTATCTGTTTTAAGATACTTTGTGTAGTGATTTAGCAAAACCACGAAAAGCTTTACAATAACTAGTATTTCAGTCGTGATCAGAACAACTGAAGTCCTATAGAAGAAGTGACTTCAAGCATTTTAGACATTTAAATCAAAGACACAATAATTTTATATTAATATCGATTTGTAACCCGAGAAATAACCCAGAAACACAAAACCCCAATTTCTTCTAACGTAGTCAAAATGATGGAAACAAATTTGAATTAATTGTTGATTATTAATTTAATTATAGTTCTGACCATGCAGAAAGTAACTACTGTAAGTTTTCAGTATTTCTGATAAACTAATGGATTTTTCTGTTGTTACAGACAATGTGACACGCCGAGAATCTGGCTCAGGACACAGCAAGCGAGTAGTGTGCTACTACACTAATTGGTCAGTGTACCGCCCCGGAACTGCGAAGTTTTCTCCGCAGAACATCAATCCTTATCTCTGCACGCATCTAATCTACGCGTTTGGCGGTCTCACGCGAGAAAACAGTCTTCGGCCCTACGACAAGTATCAGGACATCGAGCAAGGTATGTCCCTGCTAAAACCTCTTGGAACTGATCCGACTTTGACCAGAATCCTTTCAGATCCTGTGTGTGACAAGTGGAGTTCGATGGACGATGTTGATCCTACTGCAAGATCTTTGCCTCACTTGTACGCAGTCATCAACCAAGAACCCCACAAGGGAAACCTCTCAAGAGTGGACACGGAAGAGGGCGATCACATTGGACCTGCAGTCGACCATGAGTTTAGACTGTAAAAAAAACTGGGACAGAGACTTAAGATCACAGTCGAGGCACTGGTATTTGTCGGCATTTTTCTGCTGATTGGTGAAAGCTAGAAGAAGAAGAAGAAGCAATTGAATAAAAAATTTACTTGGATATTATCCATCGTCTAGTAATAAAACGTAAAAACGACGTTTCGGAGATGAGGCTCTATCTCCGTCTTCAGGTTCCTACACAGTTGGGCCCACTAGATAGAGCTAATCCCTATCTCCGGACCTTCCATCGTCTAGTAAATATAAAACGTAAAACGACGTTTCGGAGATGGGACTCTATCTCCGTCTTCAGGTTCCTACACAGTTGGGCCCACTAGATAGAGCTAATCCCTATCTCCGGACCTTCCATCGTCTAGTAAATATAAAACGTAAAACGACGTTTCGGAGATGGGACTCTATCTCCGTCTTCAGGTTCCTACACAGTTGGGCCCACTAGATAGAGCTAATCCCTATCTCCGGACCTTCCATCGTCTAGTAAATATAAAACGTAAAAAACGACGTTTCGGAGATGGGACTCTAATCCCTATCTCGGAGATAGGGATTAGCTCTATCTAGTGGGCCCAACTGTGTAGGAACCTGAAGACGGAGATAGAGTCCCATCTCCGAAACGTCGTTTTTACGTTTTATATTTACTAGACGATGGAAGGTCCGGAGATAGGGATTAGCTCTATCTAGTGGGCCCAACTGTGTAGGAACCTGAAGACGGAGATAGAGTCCCATCTCCGAAACGTCGTTTTTTACGTTTTATATTTACTAGACGATGGAAGGTCCGGAGATAGGGATTAGCTCTATCTAGTGGGCCCAACTGTGTAGGAACCTGAAGACGGAGATAGAGTCCCATCTCCGAAACGTCGTTTTTTACGTTTTATATTTACTAGACGATGGATAATATCCAAGAAAATTTTTATTCAATTGACTCTTCACCATCGTCAAGAATTTTTAGATTTGATATAGAAGAAGAAGACTGGATCTGGCTTCCTGCTGATCGTATTGGCCGTAATGTCGTGTGGACATAAGACATTATTGCACAATACGGTATTTTAGTGATGATTTATACCACAGAAATGCGTCACAGTTGTCAACGGAGAAAAAAAAAAATAAAAAGGAGAATAATGCAATCTTGGATTTATATTCTTCGCTACATATTATTAATATGTTTAAATGAATAAGGACGTGAGGCACGGATAGGGGTGTAAGAAACACGTACACAATTTTGGTTGAAAAACCCGAAGAGAAGACACCGCTGGGATAACCTATGCATAAATGGGAATATAATATTAAGATAGATTTCAGGGAAGAGGGCGTGAGCTTGTGGGATCACAGTAGGAATCGGTGATGGATTTCAGGGAAGAGGGTGATAAACAGGATTTGGGGTTCTCCACAGTGGCGAGCATAAAAAGGCTGTTTTCTGCTTTGTAGCACAGTCTAGTATGGTAGAAGTTTACTGACGTTTCAGAGGTACAAACTTGCTGCCTCTGTCATCAGTCGCCCTGATGATAGAGGCAGCAAGTACACCCGCAACGTCAGTAAACGTCTATCATACTAGACTGTGCTACAAAGCAGAAAACAGCCTTCTTCAAGGTAACAAACGATAAACCTTCGGACTCCTAAACAGTCTGAAATATATAGATTAACTGAGTGATTTTCATGTCTCAATAAATTTAATTACATTTTATATATATTTTCATAGTGCGCACTAGGTCGTTAGGCAGACCTGAACGATCTAATCTGTCTCGCTCGCTGGTTGTAGCCCACAACCCGAAGTTTCCACACCACCTGATTGGACCAAAATCCTTGTTATCTGATGTTGTTCTGAGCTACTGCAATCTAAAATCAATCACACCAGAAAATGTTTCTTGAAATTCTCAGGCGGTTACGCCAAGTTCACGGGTCTCAAGACGTACAACAAGCAGCTGAAGACGATGCTTGCTATCGGGGGTTGGAACGAGGGTTCAACCCGCTTCTCACCGCTCGTGGCGGATGAAGAGAGGCGATCAGAGTTGGTGCACAACGTGGTTCGGTTCCTGCGACAGAACCACTTCGACGGACTGGACCTTGACTGGGAGTATCCGGCCTTCAGAGACGGCGGCAAACCTCGGGACAGGCAGAACTACGCGCTTCTCGTGCAGGTAACGCTCTCAGACCCGGTCGTAAACTCAACGACGAACGGTTATGAAACTACGGTCTCGGACGCAGTTTGACGTATCAGTATTTCTGGTACGTGCTGCCTAGATTAATTAATGGTTTCTAAGCTGTTCAATTCTCGACAGAGACAGGACTTTTTCTATTTTCCATTACGTTTATACCAGCTCTGGGGTCTGTCAGCTTCGCATTTAATGGTTTTCGCATATAGCCTTATCTCGGTCCTCATGGCTTTATGTAAATTCATTTCATCTTTAACACAAACGCACAAATGTTTTATCTTTATTGGGCTACCATTAATCTTTCGGACAAGTGCGTTGCGTGGTCGGAATGACCAAACCCTGCCCTGGACTACGTTCCATCCACTACATATTACGACGACCACGCAAAATTTGTCACACGAACAACGGCTGAACATATTTTTGGTCATTTTATCGTGGTTTTATTTCGTTTCTTTCCGTATTGATTCGGTTTCAATTCCATATTTTAGACGTTATATTACCTCTGGGTTGGGTTTCTTATTTTCGTTGTGTTGAGCTGGATTAGGTATTTTTATATAACAGCTGTTGGCAACAGTGTGCCGTATACGACCTGTCCGAATACGGGTCCAACAACTCTTTGCTCTCTGCAGTCGTAAGAGACAGGACGACTACTTTAAAATAAGCCACGGCCTATTCCTCCAACACGCATTCGTATTCATCATGCGAAAAAGCCGTAGGATTCCAAGATAATTTACATATGCAGGTGAAAGGGTGTAGTTAAATAAAGAGCGAACTTCCCTGAGACGTGAGCAATGGAAAACGCTGTTTTCGTCCTCAGGAACTCCGTGCAGAATTCGACCGCGAATCCGAGAAAACAGGGAGACCCCGGCTTCTCCTCACCATGGCTGTGCCGGCCGGCATCGAGTACATCGACAAAGGATATGATATTCAGAAACTGAACAGGTAACTCTGCCAAATTTTACTTTTATTGTTATTGGTTTTTCTCAGTTATCCTCTTACTTCTTCCTTATCGTGTTCAAATATTTCCACTGGAAGCTTTTCTCAACATTTATCTTTTCTTAGAATGAAATACCATAGCCATACGAAACTCCATGTAGAATCAGTTTTGTATAATTTAGTCTCTTACCATTCGCTTCATAATATTTTATCTTCAACGTAAAGAATAGACTAACCTAAAAATTAATTGATATAAATTTACAAAACTTTAAAATTATTTTACCAGTCTTGCATCTGTGTGATATTTGGTTCGTCATCCCAAAAAACAGACACATATTTAGAGTGTTTTAGGACACGGTACTGAGGAAAAACATTTATACAAGAGACGGAAGTAACACGAGGCTAAAAAAAAATTGTAAAGTGGAATTTCATGATTTCTACTCTTATTAGTTATGAAATGTAGCAGGATGTGATGGGAAGTACATGTAGAACACATGTGATATGTACCTAATTTTACTTGAACACTCTGAACGGAAAAGATCACTTGCGAGATCTAACGGGGATGGAAGTATTATATCAAGATACGTATGTGGAAATTTCTTTCTTATACGACAATATACCAATGACCGGCTCTTGTCAACACGGTTATGAACTTTCTGGGTATGTAAAAGACAGGAAATTTCTTAACCAGATGAGAGACTAGTAGCTTCTCAAGAAAGGCATTGCTGCGGTGGTCAGGTGGTTACTAAAATTAAGTGAGAGCCGCTTTGTTGTGCACAGTTCCTTGTGCTAATCTGCATTGTTTCCAGGCACTTAGACTTCATGAACATCCTAAGCTACGACTACCACTCTGCGTTCGAACCGGCGGTAAACCACCATTCGCCTCTCTATCCCCTGGAGGAGGACTCCGAATACAACTTCGACGCTCAACTTAGCATTGTAAGTACGGTCCCGACTCTGATATGGTTCACGTGCCGGATCAGGCATGAATCCCGAACTGGAGATAAACTAGCCCATCGTCCGTCAAACTTCTGCGCCTCGTATGAGACATGACACTCTGAATGTCTGTTCGAGTCGCTGACAGTTCCGGGGTTACTGAAAAATAACCGCTTATTTCTAATAATTCTAAGCTTATGTTTAGAATATGGCTTTAATTCTTCTATTTTCCCATATTCACACAAATATAAATTTGGTTTAACACATTTACGTTTTATTTAAATACAATAGAAACAGCGATAAACAAGAAACTGTCTGACTCGCATTTTAAACTTAACATGTTTTAATATTTTGGGTCGTCACGCCGTGTATAATTCGGGAACTGAGTCGGGCTTAGAGCGTTGTAATGGAGTTGCAGTAACGTGTAGTCTGATAGATAATGACGGACGTTTCTGACGAACTGACTTTCTTCGTGATGAATAAATGGCAATACCTATCAGACTACACGGCGCTACATCCCAGAAAATAACCATCTACATAATTCTCGTCGTGATAACCTCAGATCTCACCTAAACGCCATAAGTTCTAATTAGAACTTCTTAATAAGACCTTCTGCTTATGATTCTTCTAGTATCTGCTTTACAGGGCGTACGTTTTAAACCATCTGATCAATAAAAATGATGTGTATGTGCAGGACTACACGATAAACCACTACCTGAAGCTGGGAGCGGACCGAGACAAGCTGGTACTCGGAATACCGACGTACGGGCGATCGTACACGCTCTTCAATCCGCTGGCCACTGAGATCGGATCTCCCGCTGACGGCCCAGGCGAGCAGGGCGACGCAACGAGGGAGAAGGGGTACCTCGCGTACTACGAGGTATTCAGCCCAGCGACCTTTACGTGACGAGTAATAGACAGCATTAAAATCTACAATATCCTTCGGAATTCTATATTTCAGGACGCCACTGGGACAAAACTGCTGCCTTGTTTCAATACGTGTATTTTATATGTTTTTTTTTTCTCTCTCTGCAGATCTGCGAGAGCTTGCAGTCAGACGAGTGGAAGGTCGAACGTCCTAACCCCAACGCCATGGGACCTTACGCTTACAAGGGCAACCAGTGGGTCGGTTATGACGACATCGATATCGTGAAGCTCAAAGTAAGGATCTGTTAGGACACGGAGACGCGAGACACTCAGAACCTTAGATTGTCACATATTAACGCCTACTTCTAGAAACAGAGTCACATTACTTTTAGAAACCTAATCAGACACCTAGCTCTTCTAAATCAGTGGTATTCAATCTGGGGTATGCGTACCCCTGGGGGTACGTGAAGACATCTTAGGGGTCACGTGAAATTTTAAAAAATATATATTATTTTATGATAAACACTGAATAATCAAATAATGTAATTTATTTAATTTATTTTAGATGTAGATTATATACTATGTATAACTTGAATTGTACACCAACAACTTTGGGGGTACAAAATTGAAAATAAATTATATCTGGGGGTACGCGAACAAAAAAGGTTGAATACCACTGTTCTGAATAACACTGAAATACACGGTGTCTGAAGAACTCAAGAGTTTGAGTTATACAATTTTTTTCGCTGCTTAATCACAGAGTTGGTACGTTTAAAAAATTTACCCATAACTACACCGCGTGGTAAACACGCTGACGTATTCACCATCAAAGTAGTTGGTACACGTACTATTGTGCGTTAAAGAATGTCCATGTATGAATGTATTTTCTGCATTTACAATTTGTCTCCACATAGAACATCAACGTCGTTGTCAAATGTCTCTCTTGAGAAGATGAAATTTCTTCAGCTTGGCAAGAAATTCCTTCCGGTCGACGAAACCCCAAAAATTCGTTATCAAGTTCAAATTAACCCCAAGTCGACATTAACCTAAGCCAGTTTTGTCCAGTCAATATAATCACCCCCTGTTTATGTGCGATCTACCTTAATGTAATTCTCCTGTCTGCAACTAATTGTCCGGAATTGTCTAAACCGTATGCATTGGCCTTTATCCCACGCATTCGTATAGAGTAAGTACTCTTGAATTAAAATTTCAGAAACATTACCTTTCACAAAATCTAAAAGTTTATGACTGGTGCGTTTTTGTTTGGTCCAGAGATAGGGATTAGCTCTATCGATTGGGCCCAAGTGAGTAGGTCTACCTGAAGACGGAGATAGAGTCCCATCTCCGAAACGTCGTGTAATTTTATGATTTTATTAGACGATGGAAAACATCCAGAAAACTTTTTATTTTAATTACCTTTCACGTTGCACATTCCCAGATGCACGACGTATCCATGATTTGCCCTGTCTCTGGCTTCTTCGAGGCACAATGTGACGTTTGGTCCAAAAGCTTTCTGTGCGACATTACATATACTTGCGAATATTATTACGGATTTGGAACAGTGTGTTCCTTGCACAAATATCTGATGGTGATTTTGGTTGTCTCGCAGTCGCAGTACGTGAGCGACAACGGGTTGGGTGGCATCATGTTCTGGGCCATCGACAACGATGACTTCCGTGGTAAATGTCACGGACGTCCGTATCCGTTGATCGAGGCGGGAAAAGAAGCGATGTTGGCCAGCGCGAGGTGAGTACCTACCGAACGCACTTGCGCGGACAAGAAGTTACTGTCTAATCTGCCTGTCCTCATAAAATCAACTCAGTTCTCACCGTAGTAACGAAGTTCGGTAAGGACATCTGCAGAAAATAATTGTAATCAATCAATGTGAAACCCTTTGGCGTATTTCGCTCTACAATTACGAAACGCTTATAAAACCATTAATCCTTTAAATATTTGTTTGAACTCACACTCGTCACAAGATGTCTCCGAGATTGTTGATCGTTGCAAACAAATGCGTTGAAGACCAGCCAGCCGAGGTACGGGGAGGGAGGGTAAGCGATGGTGCTTAAAACGCTTTGGTCTGTGACGTAGCTGTAGCTCGCAGATATTTTGCGTCCAGCATATCGGTCCTTCGCATCCTGTACATATTCAGGACAACAGAACACAGAAAACCACGGATATCCATCGAGGCCTTTAGCGGAATTCAAACTTGATATCTCTGAGTTTCGGTGGTCCACATATGTAATGTTCTTACAGCTTAGAATAAGAAGATAAGTTAAGCGAAGTGAATAGATCAATTCTTAATGGCGAAATACGCTGTGAGAACAAGTAAAGTTTCTTAAAGGTGTAACCCCAAATGTTTCAAAAAAAGAATAATTAAATCTGTATGTTGTCAGAACATCCAACGATGTCGTGTCTGTGACGCCGTCTCGAGGAAGCAGCAAGACTAGTCCGAAACGTCCGTCAAGCAGCAGTAGCAGTTCCGGGAGTGGTAGCGGACGGCAGGGTCCTCAGAGTGGACTCCGCACAAACAAGAAACGTCCCTCCTCCAGCAGGCGCCAGAACAAACCAGTTCGGAGCAGTACTACTACTACTACTACCACTACACCGGCACAAAACTACCCCGGGACCACTCCAGAGCCTCCCACTACACCTGACCCAGGAAGCGGTACGTTCACATCCAGGTTCTGGCTGTCTTCCCGTTTAGTCAAGGACAAGGGCGACCTTGGTCCCTTCTCGCCTCACGTAACTACATCCTGCATAGACCATAGCGCACCTTCATATAATGCAATATGAAAAAGTGACGTTGTGAAGAAGTATGGGGTAGATGGGGGTGAGTGATCAGGATCATGCCCCAGTCGCTTCGCCCCCGAAGGATGTGTGGGCCCCAGAGCCGGTCTGCAAACGGAGGCTAAGTGAAAAATATTTTGCCCCTGTCGGAAATCGATGGTACCTAGAATTTCCCATTAAAGTTTATAATAATCTAGTTACTCTGAGTCACAATGTAAGTGTATTATGTGAATGAACCAGCTGATCATCTCCTGTTTTAATTGTAATTCTATGTAATTACAGTTTTGTACCGTGACGAAACATAGAACATGTGCAGTTCTTACCCCTCCTTCAGAAACTGATACCCCTAAAGTAGTAAACAAATTCTCCACCTTTTATGCAATTCGGAGCTTCAGTACCTTTTTAACAAGAAAGTGTCTACTGAAAACGAACCTGGATCAGTTTAATTTATGTACACCCCTCCTTCTGAACTGTTTCACTAACATCTATTTTAATATCTTCGTTCTGTTTCCCAAATCGTATTTTCCTTTCGGGTTTTCTGACTAAAATTCTGCGTGAATTTCTCAAGTTCTTCCATACTGCATGCCCCGAACATCCCATCCTCTTTGATTTGAACACAAGATTACACATTGCCAAGTTCCTAACTATCTTATTTACTCGATTCTCTCATTAACACCTCTCTTTAAGTCCAATATTCTTTTGAGAACCCTTTTTTCAAACACAAACAATACATTTGCAAGCTTCACAGTCAAAAAGTGTATCGATTAATGTCACAGCCGTCTATATTTATTCGGATTTTTATAGGAAACAAAATGTCCTCAACTGGAACAGTACAATCATTACCTGAATTTAATCTCCTCTGTCAATGTCATATAATTACTGTTTTAAAGATTTAAATATTATTTACAGATATCACGAATTTTTTTCTATCATTCTCCTGTTGATAGTCCAACTCCTACATAATTTTCCAAACTAAATGCCTTTTTAGCGTCTAATAAATTTCTACTTTTTACAGTATTAATGTGTCACATCAGTTCTGGTACCTCGCGATTTTTTCAGATCTTCATAATGATCTATTTTATAGTAAATTCCAACTAGTACACTTGACGCTGTGAATTTCATTCTCGTTTCTATTTTTCCCCAGCAGACTTCAAGTGTAAGGACGAGGGATTCTTTCCACACCCACGCGACTGCAAGAAGTACTTCTGGTGTTTGGACAGCGGCCCGTCCAATCTGGGCATTGTGGCTCACCAGTTCACTTGCCCCTCAGGTAAACACAACTTCGCTGTCGTTCATGGTGCCATTGTCTAGAAGCCAATGCACTGATAATGGCTGTCTTAAAAATTATAACAGCTGTGATAAGAGATTATGGCACGGTGGTCTAGCGGTTAGAACGCTGGCCTTGTAATCCTGAGGTCCCGGGTTCGATTCCCGGCTGTGCCCGAATTTATAACTTGTGTTGGGCAAGGCCGTGGTCTAGGCAACACGGAGTTTTCCTCCGTGGCATCCCAACAATTACTCCATTCACACACAGAAGAAGGCAATGGCAAACCACTTCTGGATCATCTGCCAAGAACGTATATGAACAGGTCCCAGTCCGAGAAAAGGATGGAAGGATCCTGTTCATATGGACCTGTCGTCAGACAGAACACTAAATAAAATATATAAAATAAAAACTACCAGGAATCCCTGATAATCTGTGTAATATTACCCTTAGTAATTAACAAGTTACCAGGTTTACTACTCTTTAAAAGTACATGGAATTCTATACCTTAACAGTTTTACAGCATTTTACTTCGTTTCGACATTTTGTCTTTCCGTGTCCTTGCATTCTGGTTGCCTGATGGCTGCCAGGAGGTCATACAAGGCAAAACACAAAGCGGTCTACGGCCACCCCTGCTTCTTCACAAGAAATCCATATGCAATTTAATGCATAAAGCGATGTATATAATGCCTCATACATTCGGCTTCAAAACCAAAATTTAATGAAAACTTGAATAGTAATATAATAGAATTATTTGGTTATTTCGTGTGTCATTTAAGAGGATGAATTTCCAGCTATGGTTTTCAATGCTAACGAAATGTGTTAGGAATGTATATAGAAGATTAATCCAATATACATATAGCTAAGAAAAATAATTACTTTTACGCCTATAATATAATAAATAAGCAGTGTTTTCTTTTAGTACAGTTCAATTTGTGATTATTAAAACAGACAGGTGTTTTCGGTTATATTTAAAGCCTCAGTTATCACTTCACTTAAAAAATATAACGTGAATAGTTCAATGAATTACACTCTGTAGTGTCTGATACCTCACTAATTTTTACAGCGTAACTCTGAAGTAGTCCACAGATGAAATATGCGTTACTTGCAAGTGCTGAATTCGCCAAAATGACCCTCATATTTCTGTTCAATCATCTGCCATATTTCCTATCCTTTTCGACGTTTACAGAGTTTAGACCTAACAGCCCGATAAATTAAAATGTTATTGTACAAAAATAAAATCAAAAATTGGTACACGCGTGTAATAGACTTTCCGGACCTCCTTCGTAACATTCGATGAAGCTAGGAATATCTGAAGACGACGTACTCACGAGCAGGTCGCGTGGATATTTATTCCTAAATCTTAAACTTCGCATCGTAAATCGTTTGCTCAAGAAGGAATGAGTACCCTGATTTCCATGCTCGGTTTGTACAGTCCATGCTAACAATGACTGTATTATAGCTGCTTCTTATTCAAACAATACCGGTTCGAATCCAGATCAACTTAACTGAATCGTGTATAGGGAAACATCTGCGCAGTTGCTGCCTCTTACAAAAGCGAGCGAGCGAACAGACTTTCATGATTCACCGACGCTGGGTTCCTGGTAGCTACAAAGTTTCCACAAGGACGTAACTATCACAGTGATCACGAGCAGGAGGCTGGGAATTTCTGTTGAAATCACCGACGTTTTTGTCTGAAATGTTGGCAGGCCTTTTCTTCAACAAAGGAGCCGATTCCTGCGACTATGCCCGTAACGTTGTTTGCAAGAAGAAATCTGGCGAAACAAGTTCCTCCACTACTAAGGCCCCCCCGATCACCGCTGCCACGAGCCGTACAACTCGCATCAGCTCGTCCACCGTCACCGCACGAACGACCTCAACAACCACACCCCGACCCGTGGTCGACGACGACGAGGAGGAGTACGGAGAGGATGATTATGAGGACGAGGAGGACGAAGGAGAGGAGACGAACCCACAGGATATAAAAGAACTACTCAATATAATCAAGAATATAGGTACGGTCCTAGTAGAGTAAGACTTTCCGTTTTACACACTTTTCCGCTTAACACAGGTATTTCCTTGTAACTACGAGGTGCGATCGGAAAGTTTCAAGACTGCGCCTATAAAAACCCGTACACTTATCTCAGGTATTAAATTCAACCATCACCCTCGAAGTAGTTCCCCTGTGAGTGAACACAACGATCCCAGCGCAGCTGCCAAGCCTGGAAGCATCCCTGGAAATCTTTCTTTGTCAGCCTGTCAAGCACCATCTACGAGTCTGCCTGAATCTCTTCTATCGTCTCAAATCTCCTTCCCTTTAGCTGAATTTTCATCTTTGGGAAGGGGAAGAAGTCACACGGAGCTTTAGCATTTCATAGGTTTCCGTAGCCGTTTTGGCGAGTCTTTGGAAAAATTTGATTTGTTCATGAAAATCCGCCATTCCGAAATCGCAGGAGGGTCGGTGTAATGCACTACCAAAACGCCCGTAACTAAGAAACAAATGCTAATTCGATAATGCCGGCTGGCACACTGATTCACTATGAATGTAGGCCGCACCCCCTAAAGGCAGAAGCTCGTACTACATCCGGTTCGCCCTCTATTGACACAGTCTTGAAACTTTCCGATCGCACCTCGTACATCAGAAGTCAAAAATTTATATTTCACACATACGGAGCATAATGTATTTAATTTTCCTTCGTTCCTCCCTGTTCTCAGGCGTTTTTTACGCTCTATCATAAGCGGAAAGAAGCTTGTGGGTCTGTTCTGTATCGTCTGTCTGTGATGTCGTTCACCCAAGATTATGCTGTCTTACGAACAATAAGCTCTGACAAATATCTCCAAAACGGTAGATTGGTTATGAATAAAATCTTATATGGGTGTTGTGCCATTGATTGCACCGGTTTCTGCGAGTCATAGAGATCGAGATCGCTTAATGATCGTGTCGTATGATTTACAATAACTATAGCGTAATGTCTCCGCCCCTAATCCCAAGCATTTTTATTTGTGATCCAGAAACTTCATAGAAAAAAAAGTTAGTTTCATGTCCGTCCGTGTGTTTGTCCCCAAGTAACGGTGACTACACTAATTGACAGATTCAGGTCAGACTCGAATGTTTGACTTTCATTAAATTGTACTAACCATTCTTTGTTTTGAATAGGACGTCAATAATTTTAAGGGAATAAAATATTTATTATTCCAAATTATTCGACAATTGCTGTATATCTTCACGTACGTAACGTGTATTGTCACTTCAAAATTTCATCCATATTGAGGCCCACGTTACGTTAATACATTTCTCAGAGAATCTAATGAATAGTGGAGACAAAGCTCCACGTAATCTTAAATTTTGACATCAGATACAGATCAGCTGCACAACGCAGTCGCTTTACCCTCTGGGGAAGGAGCGATGATGGTTGTCTATTTTGCCGGAATCTAGCTCATGGTCGCTTCCTCAACTCACATAAGATAGCAGTAGGCGCCCTCCTTTTGTGTCATCACAAAGTTTTTACGATACTTCTTATCATAATGAATTCTTCATTAAACCAGCTTACACGGCTGGAAGCCGGAGAAGAATTCGTACTTCGTCGCCGCGAAATCGTCAAATCATACTCCTTCTTATTGTCGGTACTAAAACCTCCGACTCCAAGTCCGACTACGACTCCTTCATGAAAGCTCAATATGTATTATTCCAGAAATCGGTTGATTTGTAGACAGTTTGTACTCTTATGGTACCGGAGCCAACGTTACAAAGCATTATTCCCACACCACGTGGCTCAACGCGTCGTTGAATCTCCCTAAGCTTGTGGCTGCCGGCGGCTCACACGGTATAGAAATTGTTCTTAAGATTCTATATCGAGGTCGGAGTCGGTATATTTTTACGGGCTCCGACTTCACCTCCAAAGCCATAATTTTAAAATTGTTTAATGAACTTGAGGAAAAATGGTTTGTAATGTATTTACTAGGTTTTAAACAATATATTTGTACCTGTAACAAGAGAATATCAAGGCCGATGAAGTATTTAAGACGGTGCATAACAAGTGTGTGTTGGGCAAGGCCGTGGTCTAGGCAACACGGAGTTTTCCTCCGTGGCATCCCAACAATTACTCCATTCACACACAGAAGAAGGCAATGGCAAACCACTTCTGGATCATCTGCCAAGAACGTATATGAACAGGTCCCAGTCCGAGAAAAGGATGGAAGGATCCTGTTCATATCGACCTGTCGTCGGACAGAACACTAAATAATAATAAGATGAGGTGGTCTAGCGGTTAGAACGCTGGCCTTGTAATCCTGGGGTCTCGGGTTCGATTCCCGCCGGTGCCCGAATTTATAACTTGTGTTGGGCAAGGCCGTGGTCTAGGCAACACGGAGTTTTCCTCCGTGGCATCCCAACAATTACTCCATTCACACACAGAAGAAGGCAATGGCAAACCACTTCTGGATCATCTGCCAAGAACGTATATGAACAGGTCCCAGTCCGAGAAAAGGATGGAAGGATCCTGTTCATATGGACCTGTCGTCGGACAGAACACTAAATAATAATAAGATGAGGTGGTCTAGCGGTTAGAACGCTGGTCTTGTAATCCTGGGGTCTCGGGTTCGATTCCCGCCGGTGCCCGAATTTATAACTTGTGTTGGGCAAGGCCGTGGTCTAGGCAACACGGAGTTTTCCTCCGTGGCATCCCAACAATTACTCCATTCACACACAGAAGAAGGCAATGGCAAACCACTTCTGGATCATCTGCCAAGAACGTATATGAACAGGTCCCAGTCCGAGAAAAGGATGGAAGGATCCTGTTCATATGGACCTGTCGTCAGACAGAACACTAAATAAATAATATAAATAAATAACAAGTGTGGCGTATGTGTTCAGGTGTGGACCGGCTAGAGAGGCTGTTGACGCAACAGGGTTCAGAGAAGGACAGCAAATCGGATCAGGTGCCTACGGGGTTTAGTCGCAGCCTCTACGACCGCGTCTTGAGCAAGGGTAAAGCCGGAAACAGCGCGATCGATGGCGGCTCGCCAACCACTCCCAGGTAAGTGCTCTGAGATCAGTGACTGTCTTCAGATGGGCTAAAACACGTCAGGTTCTTCGCTGTATGTTCCTGTATACATTCTGGCTTTAAAAATAAGAATTATAGCTCAAGTTTAACATCAAAATGGCGATTAACATTCGCTAGTCCTAGCGTGTGGAAGAAACTCCGGCCTGAGACTTCAATTGACGTCAGCACTTTACGATTGAGTACTGAAACAGAGGATGTCATTTTCGACAAGGCCTAGGACGTAGGATTTGAGGAGGTTGATGAAGAAAATAAGGGCCAATTGTAATCTCACCGGAAGGACCTGGGCAAAGAAGATCTGGCTATGGAGATGGAACGCGTCAGAGATGAATCGGGCTCAAGTTTTGAGGAGGCTGAACCTGCTAGAGCCTTACAACGATGGTCATGACACAAGGTGGGAAGGGAGATTACGGATTCCTTGAAATGCTACAATCGAGCTGTGACTACAACTCAGATTTCCATAGAGGAGTTCGTTAAAGAACCACCTCGAGCATCCACTTTATCTATAATTTCATCGGTCTTCATCAGTCTCTGCTGGAAAGTCAGAGTACAGATCTCCAGTCCATTGTTTAAGCTTTCACTGGCTATCCTCTTTACAACAACAACAACAACAACAAAGAGAGTGAGTGTGTGTGAAAACGAAGTTTGTAGCTACGTGAGATGCAGCGTTAGAAACACCTCATACGAGGTGCGATCGGAAAGTTTCCAGACTGCGCCTATAAAAACCCGTACACTTATCTCAGGTATTAAATTCATCCATCACCCTCGAAGTAGTTCCCCTGGGAGAGAGCACCCCCTAGCGGCAGAAGCTCGTACTACATCCGGTTCGCCCTCTATTGACACAGTCTTGAAACTTTCAGATCGCACCTCGTAATGATTAGAGTCGTAATACAACTAACTCTACAGAGCTCTGGGTTAGGTTATGTCAGGTTAGGTAGGAACGATGGTGCGTTTCACTTATCTTGGCTTGTTTCAACATTCAGTACTCTTAGAAAGAAGCCACAACGCTCTAGTAGTAACTTCTACTCCCATCTTCAGGCCAAAATGCTTGTTGGGTCCGATAGACAGAGCACAGAAAGAATAATATTAAAAAAAGGCTCGTAAATTGTTCTTTTCGCCTTATATTATTAAAGTCGGTAACTAAAGAGGGAAGAGTGGACGGGGCATGTTGCACATATGGTGGCGGTGAATGATCCAAGCAGATTCATTTTTCGGCAGACGTGAAGGGTGTAGGCCGCCAAGGAGACCTATTTGTAAAACGTATAAATGTTACTTTGGATGTCAAACGAATACGAGGATTTGGACCGGATTAAAATGATGTTTGATACGGTCCAGGGGCGGGCTGTTGAACAGTAGCTGAACATCAGCTTGTCAAGAGGGTAGTTGAAAATTTTAGTTAAATGCGCCTGTAAATTAAGAATTTTTTATAAAATCACAGGTTTCTGAAAAATTATACATTTAACAATAAATTATAATGTTAATGAAACACGGACGTGTAATTTAATATTTAGGCCCCACACATTTCCTTTGTTTACCCTTCGTCATTTCTGTGAAACATTATTTATGAAAATATTGTAATTATTTTAAATAATGACCCACCTGGCAACGACTGGTCTAGAACACTAATTTTCCAAAATTTATTTCTCTCAGATCCTTTATAAAGAGTCCCAGCAGACAACCGCACTCAGTATTTTTAGAACATGAAATGGGCATATTTACTTAAATTTTGAGATCGCTACGAACTGGCTGGAGTTCTTCACTTCATGTATATAAATCGAGCCGCCATGTTTTACGTTACAGGTACACGTCCCTGTACAGGAATCGACCAGTGAAACCACAGAACGAGGGTCTCGAAGGTCTTGACGAAGTAAAGGCACTTCGACGAGAAAAACCTCAATACGTGACAATTCAGAGGGAGAGGTAAGCTGATGAAATCTGTTCAGTAAGCCACGCTGAGCTAAATTTTACACCACAATTTTTTCATCGAATCTAAAGCAATGGCCCCCCTCATTAAGCAATCAATACATCATAAATTAATATTTTCTTCCGTAGTTAATAACCAACATAAAATTATCGTCTCCTGCTATCAGACGTAGGATACGTCACAAATACAAACTTGGTATGTTTTTCATTATATTTTATATTTACAATCATATTAATATTTATTTATTTCCTATGTTAATTCCATACCAAAATTTGCATAATAACACTTGGAAATTAATTCCACAGATAATGAACGTCTAAATACAGACACCAGATCAATTATGAAGACATAAAAGTCTACAAACATACTAAAAGATCAATAAATGCAATGCATCAAAATGTATAATAGTTTTTAAAATAATATAAATTGATAAACCTGAAGATGATGTCATAAAACATCGAAACATGTCGTTCAAAAATAAAAAAGCGCTGAATAATGTAATGTCGTACTACGATAAAGGAGCGCCATAAATATAACATAATATACTTTATACTGTAAATGTTATAATATTTTAACAACATTATTTTAAATAAGTTTGTGTATAGACTGTGAAAAATAAATATATGTATAAAATTCTGTCTTACCTGAAAGTAGAGTTAAAATAGTCCACGACCGGTTTCTCCAATGTCATTTGCAACTGATAATCGTCCTCTGACTCTACGCGAATAACGCAGATGGCGTAATAAATAAAGAAAGAAAGGGAAATCACGTAAATAAAATAAATTTCCATTCACTCACTACTTAGTCTTTTAGTGATATTTAAAATATGCCAAGAAGGCGCATAACGAGAAATCTGATGACAAGCGCATTATTACTCTTTGCACATCGGAGGTACAGCCGCAGTTGAACAAATGAAGAATGCGTGGATCTAAACCTCCATTCCCCACATACGCCTTCATGACACGATTTTTACTAAAGTTTTACTGTCAGGAGGGACTGAATACAATTTTATTTCCTCTACTTACTTGTATTTTCTTTAGGCTGCTTATTTAAAATCGCTATGTCATCTATATTACTCACGTAGTGACAAGTGACAGGATTACTACGTCCTAGGACGGATCTGGAAGGAACCGGTCGTGGACTCTCTTTTAAGGCTTTTTTTTCCCAACGTTTGGTTGGAGGGACTGAGTAAATTATGAAAACCCTTTCGGGACGCCTTGTCTCCTGACCGAGATTGAGACCCAGAATCTCCCTAAAATAAATATGGATGGGCAGTTAAGTGTCCGGAAGTTGATGAAAGACATAGAAAGGCGACTAGATTAGACAAGACTTCCACATTATGCGTTCATGCTATGTACTTTATGTAAGGACTGCATAATAATTAATTAAATATGCATGCTTTAGCGCTATATTATATTGGTATTCGCGATTTTAACATTACCAGATTTAGAAAGACGTACGCATACACAAATTACATATGTTATATTACTTACCACAGACATTCAACACCTGAACCTCAAGATTCGGAGGAGAAGGAGGAAAGGGGAGAGGAAGGAGGACGAGGGAGAGAAGAAGAAGAAGAAGAAGAAGACGTGGCGTTCACGAACGACGAAAGACGCAAGCCATTAGGCGATCCGGTAGAGTACGTCACAATACGACGGGAGCGACCCTCGGTCCTGGCTGATATCGTCACAACCACGACAAGGTGAGAGACGTAGTAACTACAGTCGCCGTCACCAAACTGCTATTTTCTTAACCTTCGTTATCTCTGGCAACAATTGGGTGGGATTTACATTATACATTGTCTCCATTGACGACAGCAACCACAGAGAGCCTGCATACAATATTCTGGGTTGCTAGTAGCTGGAGGTTGGGACACAATCAGCATGTGGATAATCCACAGTAAACCCTTGCATGTTAAATACGATATCTTCATCGTCTGGTAATGTTAAGGCGTTAATTGAGCAAAATTGAAATCGTCTGCTCGTGTAGAATGTATGAGGCCACAGCACGCTCAACGGTTTGACTGGTAAACTTCATCAAAAAGACTTTAGCAGCCTAAAGCGAAGTTGGAACAAAATATCTAATGTTGATTATTCATTCAAGTTACTTAACGACTCTGTTTAAACTGCATAAATCACAAAAAAGTCTAATGACACAGAAAGATGATTATTCTCAGTCACGATTATGAAGTTTGCAATAAGAACCCAACTCGGCGAAGTTAATCTGGCCTATTAACTTCTTAAGAAATAGTGAATATATTTTTCCCAGTTTCATATTCTTATGGTATTCTACAGACGGCTACCACGGTGGTCTAGCTGTTAGAACGCTGGCCTTGTAATCCTGGGGTCTCGGGTTCGATTCCCGGCGGTTCCCGAATTTATAACTTGTGTTGGGCAAGGCCGTGGTCTAGGCAACACGGAGTTTTCCTCCGTGGCATCCCAACAATTACTCCATTCACACACAGAAGAAGGCAATGGCAAACCACTTCTGGATCATCTGCCAAGAACGTATATGAACAGGTCCCAGTCCGAGAAAAGGATGGAAGGATCCTGTTCATATGGACCTGTCGCCAGACCGAACACTAATAATAATAATTGTACAGACACGCGACGCAGCACGAAATTCTGGGGAAAAAATGTTACATCCCAAAGGTTAAGATACGTGGTCTCTACTATCCTTGAAGCGTCATTATGATGTTGGAATGTGCTGAAAACATGACTGGGTAAAGGAACACATGTTCTAATATATGTGATTATTGTAAAAAGTAAAGCACTTTTCATGACTGAAACTGGTGATCTGATATTATTTCAGTGTGATTTATGTTTATTTAACCCCTTAGTCTTCGGCACGAAAAGCACTTAGACTGTTTCTGTCTCAACCGACGTCAATGAGTGAGTTCACAATTGTTAGTTGAATATTCGTATCAAATGAAAATGTTCTGTGAAATTTGATATTCTCACAGCGGTGATGACTGTGTTGTTGTTCTGGGTTGTGACGCCGTGAAGATAGTGACATAATGATTCTCCGAAACACTGATACCTTACCACAGATCTACACGGAGGCACAACCCAGAAACACAACATCGTCTTCATGATGTTGATATCCATTTGTTTCTCAGATACATCACGATTCAAAGACCAAGGAAGCCATCAGCGGAGTCAAATGCCAGGGAAAGAGATCTGGAGGTCCAAGATGATGCGACAGAAATCGGTCCAGTATACACAGGTACAACTGAGAGACAACCTGAAGAGGGAATCCAGATTGTGACACCGACCAGAGCAGCTGTCACAGAGAAACAGGGAGGGAACTTGAAAGGAAGGCGAGGTGAAGATCTGGAGAGGGCAACTTTGGAACCGGGGCTGAAGGTGAGTGAAGGAGGTGAACAGCTAGAATCTTCCATAAGCACTTACCCACAGTACGTGGATGTGACGAGCATTGGAAGGCGTCGTCAGACCACCACGCCGGGAGTCGAACTAGACGCGGCATCCATATCGTCTCTTAACCCACTCCCATACGTCGAAATAAACAGCGTCACCAGAAGACAAAACACAAACCACGACAATAACATCACCACAGACAAGCCACAGATTTCATCTTCTTTTCAACCACTTACTGACTCCCTCCTAGCAGCACGTCAACCGCACGACGTAGAGGTATCTAGTACTGGTAGAACACGTAGCACAAACAATGCTAGGATCTCCATTCCCGAAGACACCCCACTGACAACATCCGTGCCCACCACACCTGACAGAAATCACCCAAAATATGTAGACATTATTTCCAGAAGCATTAGTAGTACTGTCCCTTCTAATTATCCGGGTGTTCCTGCATCTGTAACAGAAACATCTATCCCGACGTACAAGCACAGTAATTGGATTTCCAGGAGACGTGGCTCCGCTGTGCGCAGTACTGGCACCCCATCCGCTGAGACTCTGCCCCTAAGGACAGACAATTATCCTAATTTCCAAATAAATCCTCCCCCAACGACGCCTATGGATCTGACAGAATCGACGTCACAGGGCCCATCTGTTCCAAGTACAATAATCCCACCAACATCCACTGGATTCACTCCTACAGTAACGAGGGTTATTACTTCAGTAACAGAATCTGGTACTACAGAACGCCAGAGAATTTCCATAAACAGAGTTCCCTACATAGCAATAGCCGCTCTGAGAGGAGAGACGTCGTATCCCGGTCCACTGCTGCAAAACGGACATCCGACGGTCACCGCTGATCAGAGATTATTTCGTCCAACTACGACGACGACGACGACAGTTTCTTTCGAGCATGAATTCATCACCAACAGTTCAGTGGAGCAAAACACCATTCCAGTGACTACACCCACAGATCATACGCTCGAAAAGTTAATGGAGGTAAATCGAATAACACTCGTCACCCTAAAAGAAGAGTTGCCAGTTGCATATACACGGGCGTTGTCTGGAAATGAAACAACTGAAAGGATGCTAGTTGACGAACAGTCGGACAAAACCATGGACAAAGTAAGCGAAGTGTCTCGTATGAAATACGTGACTGTATTTGGTGGAAGCCAAACCGCGAGTCCAACGATTGATACTTCGCGCAAGACATTCACTACTTTGCCCACAGCCTCACGAGTTCCATCGGAGACACAGTACTACGAAAATGCCATAGACACTCAAGGCGAACTTCAGTCTGGAAAACCTCACTATTACAACAGCACAGGCAGCTTCAAGCTGGGTAACGTCAGCACGGATTCAGATGCTGAACCCATGGTCACTTCAGTTACTTCGAAAGAAGCCGAATCAACAACTATTATAGATGACGACATTAGTTCCACAGACAAACCCCCTACTTCCATTAGTCCACTTAGCAATAGACGACGCCAAGGTTCAGGAAGGAAACCGGGAGTAGATTATTTTAAAAACAGGAGAATATCAACTTCCGTCTCAACGATAGTTTCAAGTACCCCATCAACGTTTTCCCATAAAAGTAGAGGACAAAGGAAAAGACCTCGTCCATATCGACCGACGTCGACGACAGTACCAGAGGAGGAAGCAGTGGAATTGCGAAGTCCTGACGACTCGAAAGTGGACAACCGGACTGCTGACACTACCCGGAATACCGATCCCCGGAGAACGTTCGTCCCAAAGAGAGGCCAACGCAGAAGACCACGTCCGTATGTACCAAGTTCGACGTCAGCAGACGAGGTGACAAATCCAGTAGACAACGATGGTAGGGAGAACATCGTTCTGGTGACTGAAATTGCCGACAATGCAACGACTGGATTCATCCCGAAGAGTGGTAACAGACGAAGAGGAACGACTCCGAAACCAACAACAGATAATTCAAAAGCAACGTCCATGACACAGATAGGCGAAAGTGTAAATTTAAAAGTAGCCGACAAGGGACTGAAAGTCTTGGATACATATGATCCCTCTGACAATGCTGAATCAATTACGCGGGTTGTTGATGCCTTTATTCCAGAGAATGCGTCACGGTCTGTTCCCACAAACGGTCACGGGAACGCAAGTAGTCCAACAGAACCAAATCTAAAACTTAAAACTGCAGATGATATTGACGTCAGTACTATTAAACATTCTCAGACTACGGAATCGACTATTATATCTGAAACTTCACCAGAATCAGAATTTAATTCGGAATCAAACGTTAAATATTTAAGTTCAGGTTTGAACAACGCGGAAAATGGCACACACGGAAATTCAACGGGAGTGGAGGAAACTCTGAAGCCTACGTCGCTCCGTGCATACACGGAGGAGTCCGTAACACCGCCTTCTACCAAATCGAGTGACATCGCGTCCACAACTACTGGAATCTGGCACGGTGACAGAATGCGAGTTAAGAAGAGACGCAGACGTCCCGTCACGCACATCTTGGCCCCTCCGGAGACACAGACAGAACCAAAGAGTGAAGAGAAAACGCCTTCCTGGAATAATCTTCAAGCGACACAGAATGAAACCAAATTCACAAACTCGCCTGCAGAGACAGATGTTTCCAGCAGTAATCCTGAAAATAACTCGGTTGTTACTTTCGCTACAGCTGCTTTATTAGGAAGAGACCATTACGAAGTGACGAGCGTAGGCTCTGTCGGTGACTTTGCAGCCACTGGTGTCAGAGAAGGTAAACACATGGCGACGCCCTCCGTCGTAAACGATCCTAATAGTATAGCAATCTCCCGCAAGACTCAGAAAAATAAATCTGCCGCCATTACGAACACCATCATCGTAAATAACGTGACACTTCATGACTCTTCATACGATTTCCAAACTTCCTCGCACGATTCTGAACAAAGTATTATCGCAGACAGTGACTTAAGTACTGACGGTTCTAACTATGATTTAGGAAGGAATTCAATTTATAAACCGCCAGCTTCCGAAGAGGTTCATTACAGTGTTTTGGATTCTGCAGTAGAGTTCCCGAACGAAAGTCATACTGAGGGAACTTACCATGAGAAATCTGAGGCTACTATAAATACATCCTCGAGACCGGGTCACAGAGATTTTTTCATTCCCAGTGTTGATTTAGCATCAGAGCCCGGAGACGAACAATCTTTAGGTTCACCAGCAGCCACAGGCAGGGTCAAGCCTGGATCCTCTAGCCCCGAAGGCAAGACGAGACGTCTGGTGAGGAGAAAACGACCGAAAATTACCACTGAGGAACCTCTAGTACAGAGTGAGGTAGGACAACTGGAAGCTCACGAAATGCAAACTAACGTCGCTGTCAGCTAGCGGCATGTTAACAGCTTGCAACCACCGTCAGTGAACGATGGGACATAACAGCAATTTTTCGCAACTGTAGAAATAACTCATTTTTTTGCTAACAAGAATGGCAACAGCTATACTCATTCTATTGTCTTCTCCTTCCGTAGCATAACATAGTACGCCTTATCTTTAACACAGAATCAAGGGGAAGGCTGGATAAATGTTGGACGAAAATCAGACGACAGACTCCTTCAGAAAGAACATGCAACTGATAGACAGAATACACGATCATTTGACGACGGACCGATAAACTCTCTGCTATTACTATTTGCGCTTTAACAATCAGGCTTATTTTCAGATGTGCAAACTCATCAGTGCCCTCCTCCTGTATTTCGTTTCTGCAATTTTACATTTAATGCACTTCCTTCGTCATGACGATTTCTCTTAACTAAAACATACGCACCTCATCGTCAAAGGTGTGTGGTGTAACCATATAGGCTATTCATACTACTAACAGTTTTTTTGTCAGGGGCATCTGTCTTACATGTTTCTGAATGTAGGCCTACATTGTCTGCTAGTTTTATTAACGATGTAATTGCATGCTATCTTTATTTTGAAAGAGTTTTCAGCTAATGTTAAATATTCGTATGTGTAAGCAGTGGGATGCCACGGAGTTTTCCTCCGGGGGCTTCTTCCCCGGTTTCTCCGTGGCATCCCGACAATTACTCCATTCACACACAGAAGAAGGCAATGGCAAACCACTTCTGGATCATCTGCCAAGAACGTATATGAACAGGTCCCAGTCCGAGAAAAGGATGGAAGGATCCTGTTCATATGGACCTGTCGTCAGACAGAATACTAAATAAATAAATGATGGCCACGGTGGTCTAGCGGTTAGAACGCTGGCCTTGTAATCCTGGGGTCTCGGGTTCGATTCCTTGCGGTGCCCGACTTTATAACTTGTGTTGGGCAAGGCCGTGGTCTAGGCAACACGGAGTTTTCCTCCGGGGGCTTCCCCGGTTTCTCCGTGGCATCCCGACAATTACTCCATTCACACACAGAAGAAGGCAATGGCAAACCACTTCTGGATTATCTGCCAAGAACGTATATGAACAGGTCCCAGTCCGAGAAAAGGATGGAAGGATTCTGTTCATATGGACCTGTCGTCAGACAGGGAAAAGAGAGAGAGAGAGAGAGAGAGAGAGCAGATATCACTCAATATTTATGCAGGATTTGAGGTTTTCTTGGCCGTGAGTTTTAAGATGGTTGTCTTCTGGGTTGTTCCGCCGTGTAGTCTGATAGAAGTTTAGTGACGTTTCAGAGGTCCTTGCTGCCTCCATCATCACCACGGCGATGATGGCAGCAAGAACCTCTGAAACGTCGGTAAAATTGTACCAGACTATACGGCTCAACAACCCAGAAGACAACCATCTTTATCACGCAAAATCTCAATGTCCCCACCAAGCACATGCATAGCATATGTTTTGCTTTGCTAAGGAACACAATCTCATTACAGGATATAAGCACTGAATGATTCAAACGAATATATCATTTCTAATTCGTTCTGGTGCAATTATGTGTAAAAAAATAAATTATTCGACGAGGAAAAAACAGCGTAACAGAAATATCGGTGGATATAATACAATTACACTGATTATTCCCAGCTATAAAAGAATCGAAGGCAAAATCATGAAGAACACAACAAATTTAAGCCAAGTTAAATTTCGTGACATCCTCCACATTAATTAGGATGGATACAAAGCAGAGGCTCGATTATCAGAGTCTTCTTTGCAGAAATGCATACCAGAGAACCGTCATGTCTATAGAGAAACATCAGAATGATAAATTAAACGCGCTATATTAACAATCAATGAAATGCCATTACATTAAATAATTTCCCGCTGTAGAAATTAGTTCAACTGACATTAGTTTTGAGAGAGACGAGTAATATGTGTTTACCGGTATATCACTGTACTTCGTAAAAAGCGATAAGTAGGTAAGTCGGTCGTGTTGCCTCATTTAGGGGAAACATTAAAATTTCGACATTCTACTTGACATATTTTAGTTAGTAACAACCGTTAACATGAAACTGAGTTAACTCTCTTTTGTCCAGAGTGGAAATTTGCAGGCGTGAGAACGTCTTCTGAGTCTTGTTCGGTAAACCTAACCTAATCGACTCGTAAAAGTCACATGAAACAAACATTTATTATTATTTATAATAATTATGAATTCTTCAATTTTTAAAAACGAATGCATATCATATACACACATTCTGAGTGGTTTACTGCCTTAGCCACACATGGTGATTGCTATATGCATTAAATCATATACGGTTTCGATGCAACTAATTTACGGTGGGTAGAAATGTTTTCTGCATTAAATATATTGAATAAGTTCTCCAGGTAATTAGGCCTGTGAGGGCGGGATTTACATACAATAGCAATAAACCACTTCTTTTAATAAGTAGATACAGCATTGTGAAAAAAAATGAGCCTATGGTGAACAGCGTAGACGACATAATTAACAAAAGTGTTCAATAAACTTTTATAGTATTTCCTTATTAACAAATTAAATAACTGAAAAACACCCACACGATTTCATAAAACAGAGAAAGAACTACGACTGTGTTTTGTTTCTTCAGGTGGTCACCACGACGACGCGAAATCTGCGACGTCCTACAGGGGCATTATATAACCCTAACCGACTGCGTCAGCGCTCTACGACGACGACGACGACGACGACAACGACAGAGACGCCCGTGAGTTCAACGGAGTCTGAAAAGGATCGCCGAAAACCCGGAACCAGACTCGTCCGGCGTAGGAAGTACGGTCCATCCGCCAATCAAACGAGAGACAGTGACGCCACGGCGTCCGATGCCCAGCCTTCGGACGCTCCCACAGACAAAGGTACCTGCTCAGTGGATTTAGCATTTAAAGACGCTGTTTCATCTACAGAGATTGCCATGGGGTAGGATCGAAATATAATGTACACTCCAGCAGAGACTATTAAAAAGGATAAAACCAAATAGTGACTTGAAAATTTATTTGATTTGACTATATTATTAACAGAAAATTTATAAGGTATTGTAGATGCGTCATATTGTGAATTAATAGTATTAAAATATTTAATATTTAAAAATAACCGTCAATCACAATAAAATTAAAAGATTAAAATATCATATTATGTTCCCTATCGAGTACTCGATTTACATATGGAACTTACACAACATGTTTCGGCTAAATGTAGCCATCTTCTGGTGTATTATATATAAAGTTTAAAATCGTAAAAAGTAATTCAGTAAAAAGTTTATATATAATACACCAGAAGATGGCTACATTTAGCCGAAACATGTTGTGTAAGTTCCATATGTAAATCGAGTACTCGATAGGGAACATAATATGATATTTTAATCTTTTAATCTTTTAATTTTATTGTGATTGACGGTTATTTTTAAATATTAAATATTTTAAGAAAATTTATAGTCAAGTATGATGAGAAAATATAAAGTTTTGCGTTAAAACGCGGTTTGATAAAAGGTTTAAGGACACAGCACATAAAAATTGAAATAATATTCATTCCTTTATTACTAAAGATCGCAAGCTTTAAGACTTAAACATTTGTTGTGCCACGTTTTATAGAAAAGCGTGCATAATGGAGGCCAGAGGATTAGTGAATAGTCTTTTGTTTCATATAAATATTTCCACAAATAAACATCAACAAATGCTGTGTAATAACAGAAAGAATACAATGAATTACTTTGCTTAATTTAAAGAATGTAATAAGATTTCACAAGCCACAATCTGAAATATTATCTTATATCGAGGTTAAAATAACCATACATAGTAGGCCTCCTTTAACAGCGTTACCATGGCAACGAATATTATCCTATAAAGCCCAAAAATTCCTTAACAATAAATTATCACCATACCATGGCAACGGTAACACATTCCTAAATATAACACAACGCACAAAATTCCTCTACGACAGCAGACTGTCACCAACCTAACACTGCTTAATACACAGAAATATTATATGTACTATATAGAGAAAAATGGGAGAATAATTGTGAATGATGAAATAGGAAGAAGCTGTCATGCCCTATTTTAAGTATTCGCCCAGCATTAGTCTGAAAAGACAGCAAAATTTTGAACATAAAATGTTTTAAATCAGGAGCAAGGATTAAACCCAGGTCCTTCCGATTATGAAACAGTATTACTGGCAAGTGAACCACAAACCCCAGTGGCTACTTACAAGTGCTCTTTGGTGCCTAGTTTATTTAAATATTCTGTATCAACTGGAGACGATGACTGCAATAAAGTTAAGTTTGAAAGAAGGGAACGTGGAATACTTAAAGACACGCCGAATACTTACGCGGTTATTGCACGATGCTCTATCAACTATATGTAGCATCGTATGTCGAGGCGAGTCACTCCGGAAGGGCCCACAAGGCACCAGAGGTTGCTACTTTAATTGGCAATTAACATTTTGAATCAGATAAAGTTGGAGAATAATTCTAAAGATAAATGAGAAACATTTCTGGAGGAAGATATTTTGGCTCATTTCAGCACATAAAGCACTATGATATCGCCATAATACTTTCAATTTTACTACCACTGAATGTTCTGTATTAATGATTCTCAACCCGCGGACCGTCCTCGTGTTCGTACAACACTCTTGCAATGGTCTACTGATAAAATTTTTTTACCTAAAATAATTCATTTTATTGGGTCATTAGACGATTCTCGTGGTCGGGTGAGGAAGTACAGTTTTCCAAGACGCCGCGCCAACACTACGCCACCGCCCCCAGTGACGACAACGCCAGTGCCAGTGACGACGTTACCTACGAACGACACCCCAGGTCCGGGGGTGGAGCGGGGCGAGATACAGCTGCTGGAATCCAACGCACAGCAACCCAAAGACGCGGAGGTACAGGAGGAAAGCACGACCACAAAGTTACCAGACCTCGCTAATTCAGCAGTAGTCGCCATCCACAACCTAGCAACCGTACCCCCCACAAGCCAGGCTTCACCGGAGATATTTAAAAGTACACGTAAGTTCCATTATAAATTTGGCTATCAAAAACCTAGAGCTAGCGACCTAAGTTCTGAGTGTGACTGGGAAGTATCCCCTAAACCTCAAACCTTTCACTTAAAAGAATAAGATGAACTGACTTCAATACCCAATATAAAAATCATTAGAGTTATCGGGTTATAACCATTCATGGAATCCTAGTAACAAATTACAAATCTAATTGACTTAAACCAAGTACAAATCACATATTACAACGCAATGTGGACGTCAATTTGACTCATTAAACTAAAACAGAATGACGTAGTTACTTCCAGTATCGTTAAGCTGCAAATCAGTGACGTAAAACCAACTGTACCATCGTGCGTGAAAGTCATTGGCCCTAATCTAAAGTGATAAAATTAAGGAATAATCAAGTCATAACTTCCTGTAATTATTCCCATCCGTGACTCTCGGCAAATCACACTGCAATGATGTTTTCAAAATAAAATACAAACTGTAAACAGCCACACACACACACAACCGAATCTCTTCCAGCTGTAAAGAATTCCTCGTGCAATCAACGCCCACCTAGATGAAGACATAACGTTCTAATACAACACGACCTGCGTTCACATTAAACTCAATCTAACTAACAAAAAAAGATCTCACTGCACAACTGAGAGACAGAGGCTACTTACCGACTGGCCGAGACGTACGCTTCTGGTAGACGAAATGGTCACCGCACCTCGCCTGAAATGCCAAGGACAAACAGTATATATTTATTTATTATTTCAGTCTATACACAAACTTAATTTTAATTTTTAAATGTTGTTGTTAAAATTAAAATTAAAATTTAGCGCTTTTCATCATTATTACGATGTTACATTTCAGCGCTTATTATTTTACGACATGTTTCGATGCTATTGCATCATCCTCAGGTTTTTTATTGTTATTTTCATCTTTAAAACTAATATATATTTATTAATGCAACCATTTATTGATTTTATTTGTTTTGTAGATTTCTTTTTGTAGGTATTACTTTTGAACTTCGTAATGTTTTGCATATTTTTGGTCAGTTGTTCATTATTCTGTGAAACAATTAATTAACATTCGAATTATTAATTATTATATATACTGAATTTCAACACAAACATGACGCATCTAAACTACAAAAACCAAATACAAAGTTAGTTTCCTTCAGGAATCTGCCAAACCGAATCCGTGTCGTGGTAAAGAGTCCCGTTGAATTTATGTTAAGTAGAGTAAGGTCGAGGTTGCATCCGGGTCACTCGTAGAAGCCACATCGAGCACCTATGAATAAAATATTAAATAATGGGCCTCTGTTGTAAAAAAGATTGACTACTGAGCGTGTCTTTTGGATCGCTTTGGCTGAAGGCCTCTGCGTCAACGATGGTGGAGTAATCATTTTGGTTGACGTCTTCCATTACTGGGGTTGGCGGATCACACAAATTTTTAAACATACCCTAGTATTTGTTCGATAACCCAGGAAATAAATGAAAAACGTCAGATAAGGCAACCGAAATTTGTTAGACACTAATCGTCGCGTTGACGTGGCTGCCTCTGCAGGCCTGCTAAACGTCAGCCTTCCTAGGTTAACCGTGTGTACCTTCTGTACGAAGAAGTTCCTTCCAAGTTGCCGAACAAAGGGTATAACCACATCCGATATTTTTTAGTCCGAGGTCTCGTTTGATGTTCTGGTGTGGCCGGCTTAAAATTGATTCCATCATTCCTCGTGAATTTGTCTCTTGCTAACATTGCAGGGTGCGTTAATCGCAATGTAAAGACACTTCGATTGCAACACTTACAAATTCCGATCACGGCTGTGAAGAGGGGACCTTGGGATCGAACATACGTAGTTCATCATAGAACAGACAAGACTTAACCGGCGGCTATTGAAGTTAACTGCTCGAGCAGAGGATTGGGCGTCTTTCGAATTGGGTGCAACCACTTTGTTCAGCGAACTGGAAAACGTTTCTGTGGTCACGTCCTTAGGAAAAGAAGCTATACAAACTTTTGCGACCACTTAGTGAAAAAAAAAGTGATTTAAAAGTCCTGGCGACCACGTGGTTAGGGAATGAGATGATGGACACAAATTCTGTGATGAGTTAGACGGACGATTGGGGGGGAAACGAGAAAGCGGACGATGATTGAGAAGGGAGTAAAAATGAAAGAGCAGGGGTGAAGGAAGGTTTGCACGGACTGTACCTGTCTACAATATTTAATAATAACATGATATTTAATGGGAAATGCAGTAAAGTAGAATGCTTGTTATCCTTACAGCAATTTTATGATACGTTTGGTAGTGTTTTGTTATTACGACTGATTCCTGTGTTGTATGGATATTGGCTATGATATATTTTTGCATCAGCATGAAAGCCGACAAAATGAAAATTCACCTACAATAACTCAGACCTGAAGACCGATGCCGATGAAGAACTCTTGCCTTCACTTACGTCTCGAAGACTCCCCAACAACTAATGTCTCCAGTGAACACCCACTGATTGCTGTCCGTGTGACCCTAGTTTCACCTTTATCTTTCAAGTTCTTACTTTAACACTTTTACCTTTCTTCATTCTGAACCACCTTCCTCCTCTCATCAACTTTTCTGACTACTTAAATTTTCCCTTCGTCTTTTCGTGAAACACGTGGTTACTCTCCACCTTTGCATCATCTCCTTTCGTAATTGTGTCGCCGCCGAAACGTCTTTTTATTACTTCTTCTCCTAACCACTTGGTCGTCAAAATTTGTCACCTCTATTTCCAACCATTGCCATCACATAGTCACTAAAATATTCGCCTCAATTCTTTGAACTATGACAGCGTCTGCCAATATTTTTCGCTAGAGATGAGGGATATTCTGGGCACTTATATTTGCGGTGGTCTACGTCGTATACTACAACCACTGACATTGTGGTCACAAATATTAACTTACTAATCCCATCTAAGGTTATATAATTTTATTCCATCCAAATATAAAATTCACAATCTCAAGTCAATTCATTTACATGTTGAATCAAATGGGATGACCGGTTCAAAATACTGTATGTTTAATCGTCTTTCTTAACTCGTTCGTGTCAATTTAGGATTTGTAATTATGCCCTGGTGATCGTCGGTAAAGGCGATACTGTTACGCTTAGCCGCCATATTTTCGTTCACTGCACGTTAAACCCACGACGAATGCAAATATGCGAGGAATACATCTCGTGTGTTCAATGATCAATAGAAATAATAATAATCCCTGACTCGATCAATCACGTATAGGCACGTATGACGTTCTGAAGAGCTAATTCGTAACGTCAATTTAAGTAATGACTGCATTAGTTCCCAATCACAGATAAGATAAAGTTATACTTTTATCAATACAGAGAATGCGTAAGACATCTGAGTCTAATAAAAATGAACGTCATTGACTTCAGTTAATGACATAAACAGATTGACAGACATAACAATTATTTCTGTCTAGTCCTACCAACTATAGAGGTCGTATTGATGAAGTAATTAAATCAGAGTAAACATATTCATACTACGGGCTATTTATAATTATTTGTAGACTTTCTAGTTCAGAAATACCTCATTACTCTACATCAATTCTTCTTATTCACAATTAATTAATTTTACCAATTACAAAACGTCTGAATGTTATTTACAGTAAGGATACTTAATTTTTCTCGGTTTTCTGTCTGTGTAATTGTGACGCAAATTCGAGCTGACTAATGCGCCATTTTGTTTTCTTTCCACAGAGCCCTCTGCCCATGAATACTGAAATTAATTTCAAAGGCTGACTACTTTCATATAAATATCTGGTAAATCCCATTCTTTCACTGCAGGACTCTATGTAGCATTTGTTATATTTGCTTTTCTGGTTTTGTACGCTTCATCATTTGACAACCTTTCCCTGGGTTTTAGAGCAATACCTGAATACTGCCACAATCACGCACAGAACTTCGTTTCTGAGGTACTTATGTTGCCAAAATCAGGGCGATAAGAACCTCCGAAACGTCGGTAAACTTGTATCAGACTAGACGGCGTTACGACCCATAGACAACAGTCTTCACTGTTTAAATTGTTCATTTTTGTCATTTCTATGTAAGCAGTTACTTGCAGTAGAAACTATTTTTGATCTGTGGTCATTAACAAACTAACATTGATATAAAACCTACCAGCGAATGCTAAAATAACACTCGGATGAATGAATTTGGTGAAAGGGTAGTGGGTTAAATGAAAGGCTAACAAATTGAATAGTTTCACTGTGGTATTTTGATGTAGTATTTATATTAGTACTAGTTATTGGGAACTATACTGTAATGTATGTAATCCAAATAATCATTACCACAATAAATATGGGTCCACGATGCATGAGATGACTTGAATTTTATAACATGCGTACCAGAGCATATTAAATTCTGGCTACTTCCGAAACGACAAGAAATAGGCAAGCCTTTTTTACACGAAACGAAACCAAAGCGGGTTTGTACTTTACGAACGGAAAACACAGCGAGAAATAGCTTCAAACTAAATGTTAATGTTATTTTTACATTACATGAAATTCAACGTTACGTTTTCGTACTTCTCTATGTAGAGTGACATTTTCATTCATGGGGTTGGACGTAGATAGTTGGCTGACCAAGTACAGTTGGCCTCTGGACAGCGACGTAAAGAACTACAACATCAGACCTATTTAACAAATGAAGGAAAGCGAAGTAAGACTAACATTAATAAATGTATAAAAAATTATTCAACAGGAACAGAAGAGAAAAAAATGCAGACGAATATTTGCAACGGTGGGGTTGGACGTAGAAAGTTGACTGACCAAGAACAGTTGGCCTCTGAACAGCGACGTAAAGAAGTAAAACATCAGATCGTTGCTCTAGTGTTTTAAAATATCGAGACAGTTTTCCAGATAAACGCAGGTTTCCTCTAACTTTGAGCACAAATTGTTCGGTTTGTATTCATAATACACATGACACTGAATGAAGATACGTAATATATTCATAATATTCCATCAGTTAATTTTCTTTAGAAAAATCACAATCACTTTTAACGTATCATTTACTTGACAATGCTTATAACTAAGCTGGGGTAAGAGTCCTGTTGAAATTTAGCGCGGGATGATTTCGTTCCCATCTCCACTCCTCACACCTCTTTATCATTTCCTTAAACCTTTTCGTGCCTTTATCCACTCCCCTTTCATGTGTCTGTGCTGCGTAGAAAACAACAACCAAAAATACCAGCCGGCTTTAATAATACAGAGTGTTTTAAAACTTTACCTCATCTTCCAGAAAAATGTCTTGAGATATCACATTTCAATGTCTAAAAGTTAAACTTCGCGTCTGGTTTTGCATTTGGCGTTGTACCAGACCACGGTCATTCACTAATCGCCTGATGTTCTTAGGCTTTTACCAACTAACTAATCGATTATTTGCTCAAAGTTGGCGAATGGACATGTAGAAAGAACTAGGGGTTCCCAGGTGTGCAGAAATCTGATAAGGAAGATTTCTGTCTTCTGGGTTGTTGCGCTGTGTAGTCTGGTCGATGTTAACCAACGTTTCAGAGGTCATACAGCCTCCGTTATCAGGGCGATGACGGAGGCAGAATGACCTCTGAAACGTTGGTTAACATCGACCAGACTACACAGCGCAACAACCCAGAAGACAGAAATCTTCATACTCACCGCTGTGAAAACCTAAAATCATATATCTGACAAGGAATTTCACACAGTAAAACCTTCTTTATTCTATTCAGGTACAATCTCTACGACGCCAAGATTTTCATCAACAAGTAGTTCAACACCGGCCACATCTTCTCCACCCCCTCGTCGAGCATCTAAAGTGTTCCCCGGCGAGCAATCCCTTCCATCGTCATCTGGGTCAGCGTCCCCCAGGCGCCTACCGGACAGCGTCTCCGCCAGGCCACGTCCGTTCTCGAAGACGACGCCATCTGCTGCTGCCGCTCCAGCGACCAGCGCACGTACCAGCAACGCAAGACCCAAACCAACGCCTGTCATAGATTACGAGTACTACGATGACGATGACGTCGGAATCCTAGACGTGGCGCCGATTTCAGGGAAAGTTAAGATTCACTCCGATGGTTATATCGAATGCCTAGACCGCGGGAATTTCCCACACCCTTTCTCTTGCAAGAAATTTATCTCGTGTGCCAAGATGGAAAATGGCGAACTTCTGGGCTGGGAGTATACTTGCCCCAGACAATTATCATTTGATCCTATTGGCGGAATTTGTAATTGGTCTGCGGGACTGGGTTGCAAGGAATAAGTGATGGCCTTCAGTCTTCCGACGAAGTAAAATACGGACAGAAACAGGGTTACGGGACCTGAACTTCGCCTCTTTGATTGCACCAAATGGAATGCAGTGCGAATGTACACGTGTTGCGCAAAAGTTTCTCGGAAACCAAATGGAGAATCAAACTTTCCGCTTTAAAAAAGATTGTGGAAACATAGTTAAAAATCCGTCTGGTGTTAGGCTTAAATAACATGTTTCATAGGTTCTGGCACTGAACTGAAATTTGGATCTTAAGCTCAGTTGAAATTGTCAAAAGAAAACCAAATTAGGCTAACAGAAACTCATGTACAAAAGAGTACAACGAAGAGTCTAGCATTAATAAGGGCATTGTTTTTGAGCTAAACTTCAAGCTTTATTTCCCACCTGAAAATATGATTAAGAAGTAAAAAGTTTAGAAATATTTGTTTTTAAAGATGTATAAATAAATGTTTATTAGGTCTCTGTTTATGAAATTCTTTACTAATATGAATGAAGTGATGAGTGTTTCGTACCTACGTAATGACACAACCTATTTCTAGCGGTAAACCGTTTTAGGAAATGAACTAAGCTGTAGGATAATCTGATAATCATTCTGTACACGACTGTTCACCTGGTTGAAAACACGGAGGGGTTCAAAGACAAATAAATAGTCGATTAATCGCAACCTATACAGAAATAAAATGAAAATTATACGCATATTCCGTTGAACCATAAAAAAATTGCATTTGTTCTTAGTACAAAATTTCTTCACCTCATATCAAAGCTTGCAATGCCTTGCTCTGTATAAGGAAGGGAGTGACACCACTTGCAGGCCGAGAAAAAGACGCCTTAAAACAATGATATTTGCAAATAGTTTGAGATAAACATAAACGAGGATGGAATGTATGATTCTGGAATTCTCGACAGAATAAATTCGTGCTGATTCTAAATTCATCTATGAATATTATAATATGTGTTAATGGAGTTATAAGGAAAACTAAACAAGATATATATGTGAAAATAATATAAATATTGTATTACGTGGCTTGGGGGGAGGGGGTGTCGTTTAGGAAGAAATTTAATAAAAAAATTTTGGCACCTAAAATTGAATTTTGGAAAGGATTGGCAAGAATATGAAGGAAAACCAAAATTCAAAGTCACGTAATTGGAGTAAAGGTGGATTTAAAAACTTGCATTTTGCATGATGAACACAAAACAATCATTACGTCAAGGAACACGTGTAAAAGTGGCAAACAACAGATGACTCAAACTGATCGACTGGATGTCACCAGGAAGGAGGGCTACGAGAAAACAGAGGGGCAGATGAAAGAAACCCAGAAATCAATGGCAAAGAGAGAACTGGACGAAGGACAGTGGATGGGCAGAGAAGGATGGAGACTGGGATTCGGAAGCCATCGGTGACGTTGAACCACTTGAAAATGGTGAATGGTTTTAGACCATTACAGGAATTGACCCACGTTAGGATATTTATCTCAATTCTAATGCCTATATAATGAAATACGAGGTGCGTCCTCAAAGTAAGTTTCCCTGGGGCCGTTTACAGAAACAAAACACAATTTCATGGAAATATTTATTGCAACAGATACAGCAAGTGTCCAGCTATTTTTCAACATATTCGCCACCGGAATTGAGACATTGGTCATACCGTGGGACCAACTTTTGAATACCTGTGTCGTAGAAGTCTGCCGCCTGGGATTGGAACCACTGTGTGACAACCATCTCCGCCTCTCTGTCATTCTCAAAACACTGACGCTGACCGGACAGGCATTTCTTGAGGTGTAGGAAAAGATGGAAATCACTGGGAGCGAGGTCCGGGCTGTAGGGTGAATGATTAAACACCTCCCAGCTGAACTCCTGCAGGAGACTTGCTGTCCGTCGAGCCGTGTGCGGCCTAGCGTTATCACTGACCGCACTTCACAGTCGGCGGGAGCTGGAATAAGAACCTCCATCTTCAACAGCTGCAACGATGCTACTGTGAGAACGCGGGAAGTACCGTTAGTGCATGCGCCATGCTACGTCATTGCTCTATCACGTACGCACAGTCGCTTCGCGCAATATAAGGTTTGCTAGCTGTGGGACGAGTGGGAAACTTACTTTGAGGACGCGCCTCGTACAAATTAAAACATTCTGATGAGTGTAATATATCGATGTGGTTATATTCATAAATAACCTAACCTAATCTTAATCAAAATTAGTTACGTTCTCGCGTACCCAATGCAAGGTTAGACCTGATTACACTGAATCTCGAGACACCAGTCAGTATTTGAAATTAAGTCAATAAATACATGTATTTTCTTAAAATTTACCGCAGAATCGTATATGTTGTTGCATTAATATTAGCTGCATACACTTTCTCAGAGTTAATCGAGCAACTATTTCGAAACACTGTAAAAGTCATGTTTCTAATGGGATATTCCAGTGCCTTTAGAAAATCTGTAAGATCTTGTAATTTATCGTGCAGACTGAATTGCACTAGTTCAACTGCCCATTCTTGTCGTACAACACACATCGATAGACAATATTAAAATTATAAACGGGGGCAGAAAATTTTGGTTTTAAGAAGCTTTCCCTAAGAGTGACTGTATTAAGACAGCTCAGAAACAATGCCCTCATTTCAATCAGTAAGAAAGCAATGATTTAGCAACCGATACTTTGTTACATATTTACGTTTATCCTACGATAACATATAAAATTAGAGTTCATGAATTGGTTCTATTACCAGCTTTTGAACGAGACAGAAGCTAAGTAAATAACGGTTATATTTCTGAGGATTTTCGCTATAAACAAACCCCATGACAAATGCCACATTTGAATGTTCTTTATTTAAAATAATGAATATTCAAAATTATATATTACGTGCATTAATACAACTGCATTTCATAGCAATGTTATTAATATTAATTAGTGTTACGCACGTTATAGTCAGAAGAAGGCAAGTGTTATATTTCATCATCGATAGATTTATCAAAATATTCAATGTTTTGATTTTATTTGTCTGAATTCTCACAGGGCGACTATATCTACGCAGATAAAAATTTATGGCCATTTCGTATAATACTTTCGTGAGACAACATTTTGTGCTGTGCAGTTGCGTGCCTTTGACAAATCAGAGTGTGACGTGGGCGAAAAATTTGAATATAAAAAAGGTTTATGCCAATATAAGAACTAAAAATAATATCAGACCAACGTAATGTACTGAATTTCTATTGTGTGTGTATGCGTACGTGTGGACTGCAAGGAACAAAGCGTACTGTGTGTTTGAACAAAGTTCATTGCAGCCAAATACTAAATAAGACTTTGCTGTGAAGTGAGAATGCAACAGCGAACACGTGCGAATGACGTGTGGTTATTATTTACGTTGGCAACGCTGGATAGTTGAATCAGCTGGCTAACAAGATGTCTACGTTTCTTACACGGGTTTTCTACATCAGACCAGCTGCAATCTGGTGGGTATAATGCAGATATGACTGGCATTTATACCGCTAGATTGAGAGACACAAGTATGCCCCCAAAGACAATTACAGTAGCCATATGGGATATACAGTATTTTATTTCCATAAGCGGAAATTTTAATTTTATTAAACTTTAGTGCTAAACATACGTCAGGCTAAAGGTAATAATAATCAGCAAAATACGTCAAAGAATCAGAACAGCTGACACTATGTAAAGGAACAGACTTATCAGTGTAGTTCCATTTATAGTTAACTAATAAAATGTGTTATAGTTCCATAATGTATGCCTTTATTTTGTATTACTTATTTCAAGAATAATTTACAGTTAATAATAGTGAAATACGTTTTGATTAATTTTAATATTCTTAATGGGGATTGGATATCCCGGCGTTCAAATCTCTTTGGGTTTCTGCAGAATGCAAGACTTTCACCATAATTCAAGAAAATCTTTCGTCGTCTTCATAAGCCTTCGATTCCCCCTCTACTTTTTTGTTCAAACATCACGTAAAATGTTTTTGCGACAGTGACCTTCAACTATGTCTTTATATGATTTTATGTTTTCACAGCTGTGAGTATGAAGATTTTTATCTTCTGGGTTGTTGCGCTGTGTAATTACACAGCGCAACAACCCAGAAGACAGAAATCTTCATACTCTGATGATAGAGGCAGTAAGACCTCTGAAACGTTGGTAAACATCGACAAGACTACACAGCGTAACAACCCAGAAGACAGAAATCTTCATACTCTGATGACGGAGGCAGTATGACCTCTGAAACGTTAGTTGACATCGACCAGACTACACAGCGCAACAACCCAGAAGACAGAAATCTTCATACTCTGATGACGGAGGCAGTATGACCTCTGAAACGTTGGTAAACATCGACCAGACTACACAGCGCAACAACCCAGAAGACAGAAATCTTCATACTCTGATGACGGAGGCAGTATGACCTCTAAAACGTTGGCTAACATCGACCAGACTACACAGCGCAACAACCCAGAAGACAGAAATCTTCATACTCTGATGACGGAGGCAGTATGACCTCTGAAACGTTGGTTAACATCGACCAGACTACACAGCGCAACAACCCAGAAGACAGAAATCTTCATACTCTGATGACGGAGGCAGTATGACCTCTGAAACGTTGGTAAACATCGACCAGACTACACAGCGCAACAACCCAGAAGACAGAAATCTTCATACTCTGATGACGGAGGAAGTATGACCTCTAAAACGTTGGCTAACATCGACCAGACTACACAGCGCAACAACCCAGAAGACAGAAATCTTCATACTCTGATGACGGAGGCAGTATGACCTCTGAAACGTTGGTTAACATCGACCAGACTACACAGCGCAACAACCCAGAAGACAGAAATCGTCATACTCTGATGACGGAGGCAGTATGACCTCCGAAACGTTGTTAAACATCTACCAGACTACACAGCGCAACAACCCAGAAGACAGAAATCTTCATACTCTGATGACGGAGGCAGTATGACCTCTGAAACGTTGGTAAACATCGACCAGACTACACAGCGCAACAACCCAGAAGACAGAAATCTTCATACTCTGATGACGGAGGCAGTATGACCTCTGAAACGTTGGTTAACATCGACCAGACTACACAGCGCAACAACCCAGAAGACGGATAGTTTCATACTCTGATGACGGAGGCAGTATGACCTCTGAAACGTTGGTTAACATCGACCAGACTACACAGCGCAACAACCCAGAAGACAGAAATCTTCATACTCTGATGACGGAGGCAGTATGACCTCTGAAACGTTGGTTAACATCGACCAGACTACACAGCGCAACAACCCAGAAGACAGAAATCGTCATACTCTGATGACGGAGGCAGTATGACCTCCGAAACGTTGTTAAACATCTACCAGACTACACAGCGCAACAACCCAGAAGACAGAAATCTTCATACTCTGATGACGGAGGCAGTATGACCTCTGAAACGTTGGTAAACATCGACCAGACTACACAGCGCAACAACCCAGAAGACAGAAATCTTCATACTCTGATGACGGAGGCAGTATGACCTCTGAAACGTTGGTTAACATCGACCAGACTACACAGCGCAACAACCCAGAAGACGGATATCTTCATACTCTGATGACGGAGGCAGTATGACCTCTGAAACGTTGGTTAACATCGACCAGACTACACAGCGCAACAACCCAGAAGACAGAAATCTTCATACTCTGATGACGGAGGCAGTATGACCTCTGAAACGTTGGTAAACATCGACCAGACTACACAGCGCAACCCAGAAGACAGAAATCTTTGTACTCTGATGACGGAGGCAGTATGACCTCTGAAACGTTGGTAAACATCGACCAGACTACACAGCGCAACAACCCAGAAGACAGAAATCTTCATACTCTGATGACGGAGGCAGTATGACCTCTAAAACGTTGGCTAACATCGACCAGACTACACAGCGCAACAACCCAGAAGACAGAAATCTTCATACTCTGATGACGGAGGCAGTATGACCTCTGAAACGTTGGTTAACATCGACCAGACTACACAGCGCAACAACCCAGAAGACAGAAATCTTCATACTCTGATGACGGAGGCAGTATGACCTCTGAAACGTTGGTAAACATCGACCAGACTACACAGCGCAACAACCCAGAAGACAGAAATCTTCATACTCTGATGACGGAGGAAGTATGACCTCTAAAACGTTGGCTAACATCGACCAGACTACACAGCGCAACAACCCAGAAGACAGAAATCTTCATACTCTGATGACGGAGGCAGTATGACCTCTGAAACGTTGGTTAACATCGACCAGACTACACAGCGCAACAACCCAGAAGACAGAAATCGTCATACTCTGATGACGGAGGCAGTATGACCTCCGAAACGTTGTTAAACATCTACCAGACTACACAGCGCAACAACCCAGAAGACAGAAATCTTCATACTCTGATGACGGAGGCAGTATGACCTCTGAAACGTTGGTAAACATCGACCAGACTACACAGCGCAACAACCCAGAAGACAGAAATCTTCATACTCTGATGACGGAGGCAGTATGACCTCTGAAACGTTGGTTAACATCGACCAGACTACACAGCGCAACAACCCAGAAGACGGATAGTTTCATACTCTGATGACGGAGGCAGTATGACCTCTGAAACGTTGGTTAACATCGACCAGACTACACAGCGCAACAACCCAGAAGACAGAAATCTTCATACTCTGATGACGGAGGCAGTATGACCTCTGAAACGTTGGTTAACATCGACCAGACTACACAGCGCAACAACCCAGAAGACAGAAATCGTCATACTCTGATGACGGAGGCAGTATGACCTCCGAAACGTTGTTAAACATCTACCAGACTACACAGCGCAACAACCCAGAAGACAGAAATCTTCATACTCTGATGACGGAGGCAGTATGACCTCTGAAACGTTGGTAAACATCGACCAGACTACACAGCGCAACAACCCAGAAGACAGAAATCTTCATACTCTGATGACGGAGGCAGTATGACCTCTGAAACGTTGGTTAACATCGACCAGACTACACAGCGCAACAACCCAGAAGACGGATATCTTCATACTCTGATGACGGAGGCAGTATGACCTCTGAAACGTTGGTTAACATCGACCAGACTACACAGCGCAACAACCCAGAAGACAGAAATCTTCATACTCTGATGACGGAGGCAGTATGACCTCTGAAACGTTGGTAAACATCGACCAGACTACACAGCGCAACAACCCAGAAGACGGATATCTTCATACTCTGATGACGGAGGCAGTATGACCTCTGAAACGTTGGTTAACATCGACCAGACTACACAGCGCAACAACCCAGAAGACGGATATCTTCATACTCTGATGACGGAGGCAGTATGACCTCTGAAACGTTGGTTAACATCGACCAGACTACACAGCGCAACAACCCAGAAGACAGAAATCTTCATACTCTGATGACGGAGGCAGTATGACCTCTGAAACGTTGGTTAACATCTACCAGACTACACAGCGCAACAACCCAGAAGACGGATATCTTCATACTCTGATGACGGAGGCAGTATGACCTCTGAAACGTTGGTTAACATCGACCAGACTACACAGCGCAACAACCCAGAAGACAGAAATCTTCATACTCTGATGACGGAGGCAGTATGACCTCTGAAACGTTGGTAAACATCGACCAGACTACACAGCGCAACCCAGAAGACAGAAATCTTTGTACTCTGATGACGGAGGCAGTATGACCTCTGAAACGTTGGTAAACATCGACCAGACTACACGGCGCAACAACCCAGAAGACAGAACAAATTTTAAACTGTCTTTACTTGTTAAAAACGTTTTATGAGTAAGTCAAGTGACCAATTTCTGTTCATTTTTATGTCGGCTGGTAAGATTTTTTTCATGTGTGGTTTAAAACACGTTTATTTTTAAGTACCTCATCATCATGTTCCTTTCATGGATTACGCTAATCGTCTGTTCCGGCCACCAAGTTCTACTTTGAGTCTTATCAGTGGTAAAGATTTTACTCACTGTGTAGTACAATTTTGGAGAATCACCCTAAAATTTACTTGGTGTTCAGTCAAATTATCCAATTTTGTACCTGAAATAAACAGTTTCACAGTCTGATGAATGTTACATGTACCGAACAACGTAAGACTTCAGGGATTTTCCAAAAGTGTTAATTGTTATAATTATACTTCTAATTTCTTTGCGAGCTATTAAGGTAAAAACGAACACTTGCGTGATGGAAGGAAATAAAAGAGAGTGGGAAAACCTCAAGGTTAGACACCACTGGGTGACCTAGTAGAGATTCATAGGAGAAATGTTAAAATGGATTTATAAGAAAGACTTACTTAGGATACTTAGGCGACCCGTTCTTCAGTGCCTTGAGCATCTGCGGGTCCCAACTTTCGTTGACTTTGATCTATTAGACCAGCGGTATTCAACTTTTTTTGTTCGCGTACCCCCAGATGTAATTTCTCTTCAAGTTTGTACCCCTAAAGTTGTTGGTGTATAATTCAAGTTATACATATTATATAATCTACATCTAAAATAAATTAAAAAATTACATTACTGATTATTCAGTGTTTATCATTAAATAATATATATTTTTTAAATTTCACGTACCCCTTAAGATGTCTTCGCGTACCCCCGGGGGTACGGGTACCCCAGGTTGATACCACTGGTCTAGAACAGTGGTATTCAACCTTTTTTGTTCGCGTACCCCCAGATATAATTTCTCTTCAACTTTGTACCCCCAAAGTTGTTGGTGTATAATTCAAGTTATACGTAGTATATAATCTACATCTAAAATAAATTAAATAAATTGCATTACTGATTATTCAGTGTTTATCATAAAATAATATATATTTTTTAAATTTCACGTACCCCTTAAGATGTCTTCGCGTACCCCCGGGGGTACGGGTACCCCAGGTTGATACCACTGGTCTAGAACAGTGGTATTCAACCTTTTTTGTTCGCGTACCCCCAGATATAATTTCTCTTCAACTTTGTACCCCCAAAGTTGTTGGTGTATAATTCAAGTTATACGTAGTATATAATCTACATCTAAAATAAATTAAATAAATTACATTACTGATTATTCAGTGTTTATCATTAAATAATATATATTTTTTAAATTTCACGTACCCCTTAAGATGTCTTCGCGTACCCCCGGGGGTACGGGTACCCCAGGTTGATACCACTGGTCTAGAACAGTGGTATTCAACCTTTTTTGTTCGCGTACCCCCAGATATAATTTCTCTTCAACTTTGTACCCCCAAAGTTGTTGGTGTATAATTCAAGTTATACGTAGTATATAATCTACATCTAAAATAAATTAAAAAATTACATTACTGATTATTCAGTGTTTATCATTAAATAATATATATTTTTTAAATTTCACGTACCCCTTAAGATGTCTTCGCGTACCCCCGGGGGTACGGGTACCCCAGGTTGATACCACTGGTCTAGAACAGTGGTATTCAACCTTTTTTGTTCGCGTACCCCCAGATATAATTTCTCTTCAACTTTGTACCCCCAAAGTTGTTGGTTTATAATTCAAGTTATACATATTATATAATCTACATCTAAAATAAATTAAAAAATTACATTACTGATTATTCAGTGTTTATCATTAAATAATATATATTTTTTAAATTTCACGTACCCCTTAAGATGTCTTCGCGTACCCCCGGGGGTACGGGTACCCCAGGTTGATACCACTGGTCTAGAACAGTGGTATTCAACCTTTTTTGTTCGCGTACCCCCAGATATAATTTCTCTTCAACTTTGTACCCCCAAAGTTGTTGGTGTATAATTCAAGTTATACGTAGTATATAATCTACATCTAAAATAAATTAAATAAATTGCATTACTGATTATTCAGTGTTTATCATAAAATAATATTTTCTTTTTAAATTTCACGTACCCCCTAAGATGTCTTCGCGTACCCCGGTTGAATACCACTGTATTAGACATTCGGTAGGACTCCTTGGACGAGGGATCGGCCCGTCGCAAGGCCTCTACCTGTACACAGGACAGCACAACACAGAAAGACGCGGACAAACATCCATGCCTTGAGTGGGATTCGAACCCACGGTCCCAGTGACCACGCCGCCACTGTGACGACATTTATAAGAAATACGATGCATTTTATGGACAGGTTTGGTTGTTAAACAACTAATACGAAGACAAAATTCATAGAATAAGAACAATAAGATGAGTGGTATGTGAAGATAAAGCCACGATTGAAACGAAATAGGACAGTCCAGTGTCAGGATCGTCAGAACACGCGAATGAAACTTAGTTTCATAAAAGCTGTGAATTTCTTGATTAGTCCAACATCTGCAGGAAGTAGACATACGGGAATTTCACACATCCGATGTCAAAATTAATGCGGGTTGACACTAATGGGAAATATACCTAACGAAATCACATGGAATTTGTTTTAAGGTTAAAGCATGTTTTTGTACGAACACAAATTCCGTAGGCGACTAAAAATAGTACACAGTGAACACGCTTTATATATATTTATGCAAAAACCCCGAATTATTTAACGACTCTGTCAGAACTGAATGAGAGAACTGAAAAAAATACGTATATAGAGGTGAAAGTTACATTGGACTTATACAATGGAGGGACTCTTACTGGAGTTAAAACATTTTTAGAACCTGCAGTTCAAACACACTTGAAACTTTGTCTTTCATTCTCTCCAAGCGATCGTTGATGATGAGCCTACACAATTCAGAATGAGTCAATTTCTCATTCATTTTCCTCTCCTGCTAACCACCCCTTTTGTTTCGTTCATTCTTTCACCAATTCTCATTTCTCCGCAAGCAGACATGAAGCCCTATTCAAGAATTGGCAGCGTGTATATCTTTTTTCTGAATGCTATTGGCTGCCCTGAGCGAGTCGAAAGATTTATCATCAAGTTACAAACTTCAGACTTATTCATGGGTTTTCAGTGTACCTGTGCACGTATAAAAGCCAGATGAAGTTGATATTGGGTCACTTTCTGGTAGTTATCCAACTGTAACAAGAGTAAGGAACTTTCAGTTTCGTTACAAACTACACACATCAAAAAACAGAGATCGATATTACTTTAATACACACTATGAAGGTTACCGTAGCAACAGACCACAAGTATAATTTGTTGTTCCGTCTTGTCAAAAGCACTGCCTTCTATGAGCAACTTGGCGAACCTCGACCTTGAGTGTACGCAAGCGCTGTGTCGGGAAAACTACTAAACTCGCTCGAGTCGACTGTCCAAGCATACAGCGTGGCTTGTATACCAACTTGGCGACAGTTAACGGAGAAGCGTGGTTGGCGGAAGGTTGTATGTTTCTGTTCCGCGCATTCGTGTCGTATCGAAATGAAGTTGAGTTACTTTTGTGAGAAGCTAGTGTTGCCACAAGCTGCAGCTAATGAACGTGACTGTCGCTGAACTCCCGCAGGAAAATAAAACGTAGACATCCTGTTTCATCAAAGGTAACGAGGCTGTCCAGAATAAAGTCTTGTATGTGGGTATAATTTTATACAACATCGCTGTAACATGACAGAACTTCAAAAAAAAAATTGGAGCTATTGCCACGTATCCTAATACATAGAAATGTGTTTTTTTCTGAGTCGTCATAGACGTAAGGCGTGTTTGAAGTCAATAAAAGAACACTGCCTTTTGCTTGAGTGAAATGTTTGTCATTCGCGTGGAAGTTTCAACGGAACATGATTTTACACACAAATTATGAAGGGCAGAAAAGTTACTACCATTGAGGACAACATGACAACTCAAAAAGATAACGTTTAGTCTCGTATTTTACTGAAACATTTATTAACTCTTTTCCATTCTACAAGCGAGATGGCGAACTTAATGTTGTCGCCGGCGTTGTACCAAGTAAGAAACCCATGCAGACGTATTAAAGGAGTTGTGGCTTGGCTCCCTCCACACATAATCTCGACACTAGATAGTGATGAGTAGTTTAGCTTTAGGCCTCGACCGCACTTACTTGAGAGGAGGCTGGGAGGGTCCTAAAGACGATTTGGATGTTCGAGACGAGAAAAATCACGCCCTACCGTGAATCGAACCCCGATCGTCCAGCCTGTAACCCAGTCACTCACTATTCAGAATGAGCTACCCAGGATAAAAAAAACTAGCTGTTCGTTCAAAAAAATTCCATTCTTTGTCTGCATTTCACACGGCCAAGTTAACTGTCTTCTGTGACGTAGCGCCGTGTAGTCTGGCAGAAGTTTACTGACGTGAGACTCGTCCTGCGTCCAACACCAGGGCGCGGTGAGAGAGAGAGAGAGATTCTAAAATCATACCTAACCGCTCTTCTATTTTCATGCGATGAGTGCCTTCGTCCTGATGATGGAGGCAGGAAGGACCTCCGAAACGTTGGTAAACGTCTACCAGACTAAAGTAGTTCACCGGGAAGTATCATACAACGTTAAGGCTTTGACCGGGATGTTCTTTTGTTAAATCTTATGTGGTACCGCCTGATTCGACTTCTAATGGTTAAGTGAAGTGTTTTCTTCGCGGTACGGTCTGGATTCGTAAATATTATGAAGACGAGCTTCGGCTTCAAAGGGTTAACCAGCTGATTTCCGTAATGGTGAGGTGTAGTGTTTTCTTCGCGGTACGGACTGAATTCATAAATAATATTCAGACGATCTTCGGCTTCAAAGGGTTAATCAAAGGGAGGATTTAACTCGAGAACCGCTATATGGATTTGGATGAAATTCGGTATGGACGTTATGCCACTTCAGACTATTCAAAAACCGTACTTTTTAATTTCCCACAATCGGTAGTACCAACATGGCAGACGGACAAAATTGAAAGGTGGGATCGACACTAGCGCTAATTGTAGCAGGGCCAAAAAGTGTCTGGTTATAGATTTTAGGAAGACTGTTTTTTGCACAGTTGTGCAACCAAGTCACTTTGTTGAGGCACGCACGTTGTCCTTGGAGTGGTGAAACGTTCTATTGGCTCGGCGAAACCTGCTAGTTGTAAATAACGCAATACGTAAATACGTCTATTAATAATACGATAGGTGCACGCTATTCTTAGCATAAGACAAGTTGGAGTGGAAATAATTTCCCAAATATCGCACTGGCACAGACCCTTCTGCCTTTGTTCTGCATCAATGACCTTCACTCATCTTCCGTCTTGTATAATCGGCGCAGTAGTGTTTGGCCGGTGTTGAAGCTGGCGGAGCTGGCGGACGGGCCTAGTCTGTGTACCTGAGGTGGCACGGTCAGCGTATTTCTTTTGTTTAAGCGTTCAGTCAGCATTATACTATCGCAGAAGAGACTCGCTCCTAGCCTTCCCCTTGAAAATTCCACCGGCCAAAAACTACTGCGCCGACTATACGAAGAATTTTTACATAACCTCCAAGATAAAATACGCATATGCATACTTGAAAAATATTACTTACACGATGATGTAAACTTTACAAGTCGCGAATGATTATATATCCGATAAAAACTTATTTATGCAAGGAATGTTGTTTCCACTACTTTGGCGCGTGACAGTAGCCACGGAATGTTGATGTTTTTTAATTAGCGTGAGAGTGCACTTGTAAAGAATGATAACCAAGGTGTTCGACATTCTTTGTCAGGCGATGTTCTAATTTCGTCATAGTGAAATCGTAGGGAGACGACCCCTTATAGGTTACAGGTGTACTGAACGTTCAGAACACTAAAATGTTTTCTGAAAGGCCATAATAAATTGATATTGATATTACGTAACTGCCCTGTTGATGTCTGACATGAAGTGTTGTCTTTTCAGTGGCTTGATGCCAGGATATTCGTGTTATGAATTGCGAAATTCATGGTCTAATTATCGAAGACTTGCGAAAATGCTGCAATTTCTGTGCGTAACGTCTTGGTAATTGAATACTGGTCATTCATTCTTGTTTCTGATGTCCCGTTATAGATTTCTCAGAACAAATTCCTGCTGTTTGAAATGAATCGATATCACAGCAACTGGTTTAGCTATTTTTAAAGCGCTACTTACCGCTGGGGAGACCTAGACGTAGATGGGAGGATAATGTCAGGCGGGATCTATGGGAGATAGGAGTTGAAGGAGAATGGATTTTGTTGGCCCAGGACAGGGTCCGGTGGAGGGCTTTGGTTAATTCGGTGATGAACCTTCGGGTTCCGTAAGCCATCTGGTTGGTTGGGTCCACTATTTGGGAAGCCTGAGGGGAAGAGACCGCTGGGGAGACCTAGACGTAGATGGGAGGATAATCTCAGGCGGGATCTATGGGAGATAGGAGTTGAAGGAGAATGGATTTTGTTGGCCCAGGACAGGGTCCGGTGGAGGGCTTTGGTTAATTCGGTGATGAACCTTCGGGTTCCGTAAGCCATCTGGTTGGTTGGGTCCACTATTTGGGAAGCCTGAGGGGAAGAGACAGCTGGGGAGACCTAGACGTAGATGGGAGGATAATCTCAGGCGGGATCTATGGGAGATAGGAGTTGAAGGAGAATGGATTTTGTTGGCCCAGGACAGGGTCCGGTGGAGGGCTTCGGGTTCCGTAAGCAAACTAGTTGGTTAGGTATTCCGATTTATATGGGCTGATTACTGTGATAAATTTTATTTTGTGCTATTTCGGTGAAACCGAGGTTCATAAGGTCACGTAGTATCGTTACAATAGTGAAAAATATTGGAGACTAAAATGGCGTACTTGGGTAGTTATGGTGGGGAAAGAAGAAATGCACTCTGACGTTTCGTAAAGAAACCTTGTGGAAAACGCCCACTTGGAATACCTAGAAGGAGATGGAATATATCATTAAGACGAGTCAAAGGGAAGTGGATGGCGAATTAAACTCCTTGTAGGTTCTTTTAAATTGGCGTGCGATGGTGAATTTCGGGATATTTTAAAACCATTGTTTTTTGTGAATATTATGAGGAACAGTAATTGGGACGAATCTGTGCGTTCCACGTATTGTTACAAATAACACATGACAAACGTTTCGTATTTTCTAACGCCTTTTATGCTCATTACAAGAACTGACAGAGGTACAGACCCTGTCTACAGTCAGAGATCGGGAAGGCTGGTCTTTTACCCTCAAGCATTTACATAATTTTGTTTCGGATACTTTCCCTTCTTAAGGGCAGACGTTATTAAAACTCGGATGAGAACTTGTACAATCCTCTTTAAAATTTACGTATTTCCGAGGTTATTTTGCAATGCTTTCTGAACTACATCAGTAATGTGGGGATGGAAACGAATTTAAAAGGATTATACTTGAATTATGACCTCGGAGACGTGTGGACTTCAGTACGATTATCTATGATTACTGAAATACGACAAGGTTTAGAAATTATTAGTAGAATTTTTAGAACATGTGTGTACTTATTACCGGGTGTTGTCTATAAATTTATGAGTTATACAAGTAATCTAATATAACCTCTAATCGTATACCACTGTTAGGCTTCTCGGTTGTCTCGTATCACGGCTTATAATAATGGCCTCTGAACGATGCAAAATGAAACGGTCGTACCTAATTTTAATGTCGCCAGTTAATGGCAGAAATTCGAGGTCAGAAACTGCCGGCCGTGAAGATTACATTATAAATCCTGCCTTACGTATTATATTTTTAGCCACTGTTAACAAAAAGCCCCTTTACTCAGTCATGATTAATGTCTGACTGCCAGTGTTAGGTTATTTATTTCTGCCAATCGTGTCTTCTCGTCAACAGAATTGGCCGGGGAAGCTCAGATGTGGGTGATTACGGGCTGGACGATCGTGGATCGATTCCCGGCGGGTCAAAATAGTCTCCCAGTTTTGAATAAAAGTTCAAATATTTTAAAGATCCGGCTGTATAGACTGTTTGAGATTAAGTAATTATGGAAAGTAGGCGTTCTGCTGCAAAACTTGCCTTCTAAATATTTCTTGGTATTTATTGTCACCGTAGCATTTGAACGCCACGGTGGTCTAGCGATTAGAACGCTGGCCTTGTAATCCTGGGGTCTCGGGTTCGATTCCCGGCGGTGCCCGAATTTATAACTTGTGTTGGGCAAGGCCGTGGTCTAGGCAACACGGAGTTTTCCTCCGTGGCATCCCAACAATTACTCCATTCACACACAGAAGAAGGCAATGGCAAACCACTTCTGGATCATCTGCCAAGAACGTATATGAACAGGTCCCAGTCCGAGAAAAGGATGGAAGGATCCTGTTCATATGGACCTGTCGTCAGACAGAACACTAATAATAATAATAATAATAATAATAATAATAGTAGCATTTGGCCTTATATAAATATGCCGTTTTCAAACGTCCGTCCACTTGTTTCAGCCTCCCTTACCTACGAATGCAGTCGAAATCACTGCACCTTCTTTATAGACCGGTTTCTGATAGCAAGAACAACTTTCAGCGAAATGTCTGCGTGTAACCAACAGTGACTTTTGAATAGTGGATTTTCATGACATTCAGTAACGAGGTCATGAGTCGATAGGTCACCGTATATGTTACTGTCTCAGTCCTCTATTTTTAACACTTCACAATTTGAACGCTGCTGTAGTCCACACCCTCTAAGAAGTCTGGGCCGAACGCACCAGTAGAGTGGTTACCACTTCTGTTTCGTATTCAGGACATCCCGGGTTTAAAAGCCAGCCCCTAAGATCGGCTATCCTTATGAGGGTCCTCGTGGTTTTCCTCAGTTCCCTGCGTGCAAATACCTTAAATTACGGCACGACCGCGTGATCCAATTTGTTATTCCCTGATCTCCTTAACATTGGCACTATATTACCTAAGCAATTGAAGTCGTTGTTAAATAAACGAAAATAAAATAAAATTATTGGTACATGCTGCTAAACGTTTACAGCGCACCGCAATTTTTTAATAAAATGCAAATTATTCGTCGAAAATGGTGAGCAGAGAAAACACCAAATTAATTTCATTGTGATAACTGTTAATGCTAATATATGTACAAAAAATTTACATCTTTAGGTTTGTAGTAGTAGTGTCGAAACATGAATCCAATATTTAAGATACATCTACTACCTCCAGATTAAAAATAAATTACCATCCATTCCTGAGTCCCAGTTCCTTTTGGTCTCAAATTTGTCTTCACCACCAAATCGAAACCGGCTTTGAGGCAAGGCGACCGGAACGTGAAGCTTACAGGTCACTTAAATCTAGTGCCGAATTCTAGAATGAATCGAACATTTCCTCCAAGACGACAACTCTGGTATAAGTAATTTATTAATTTCAAAATTAATTACGAACTGTCACAGACCACTTTGGGATTCATAATATAACAACACAAGAACGAATACAGAACGAATATATTACGTTCCCATTCCATGGTAAAAATAAGATATTTCGTAAAGAAACAGCGCTCTCTTTTGACGTCAGAATGAGTGTCGTGCGGAGAAGCAGATACTACAGGCGCCACAGAGAACACAAACCATTTGTTATAGGACAATACAAGCTGTTAACATCGGATGTGAAGAAGGTTGGGACATTTACGAACTACACACATCTGAAGAATCTGGAATAGTCGAAGGATGACACTTCATTTTCGGAGCACTACAAGGATTTTAAAAATAACAAAAACATACAGGTTTGAAAACATGTTGTGAAACAAAAATAATATAATCCAAAATTAGCTTTCTGAATAGATGTTTTCATATAAGAGACCCTAAGAAAAACAGTTCTATTTCTTATTAAAGCCAACGAATTGTAAATGTTTATCTCTGGAAGTCATAAATCACAACGGAGACAAGCGAATTAAGAAACAAATTTGCATTTAAAATTGAAATCATAGCTGAATTTCTTATATTATTTATGTATTTACATCAACTCATATGTTCATTTGCATCGTATCTCTCATTTCTGTCACATCCAATATTTTGTGATTGGCCATCGCTAACTGTCTGACATCCAGTACTGAATCGAGTTTGAATTGTTTCAGTTCATACCACATTATGCACTTAATCGGGACTTTGAAGCATGTGCCTTGCAGAACAATTTACAACAGTAACACCATTTTACGATGTATGGCCTTCGAAAGGTCACATTGCTCTGACAAAAAAGTGAAAGCTAGGAATGGAATGTCTCAGCCTGGTAGCCGTCTATTTTTAAACCTGAGCAGTATAAAAGTCATGAAATGAAATATTACACCGCTTGAAGCTTCACCGCGCTGTTACATAAAAACTTCTTTCAAAAAAGAAATCTTATCTCGTGTTATTTTAAAAGTGTAAAGTAACTTGAAAGTGGCTCTGAACAAACAGCTTCAGCCACTAAGCAGTAAGTAAATATTTGATGTTAAATTTGGGCGCTGGTAGCAAAGACCTCGAATAAAGTGGCCAGGGATGTGCAAAGTTCATTGCGGGCTAACAGTATCGCCACGTGATATTCCCAGCTCTTATAAGGTGGAATTCATAGAAAATACTCGTTGAAAACGTATGATAAATTTGTTGATTTCTACAGTTCCCTAGTTCTGTCATAGAAAATGTGTCATCTGGTATTTTTTGCCAGTTTGCTCGCCGTACTGTAGATGGAAATCTGTAGCATTAAATTATTTATATTTTTATGTCCAGCGGTTAGAACGCTGGCCTTGTAATCCTGGGGTCTCGGGTTCGATTCTCGGCGGTGCCCAAATTTATAACTTGTGTTGGGCAAGGCCGTGGTCTAGGCAACACGGAGTTTTCCTCCGGGGGCTTCCCCGGTTTCTCCATTCACACACAGAAGAAGGCAATGGCAAACCACTTCTGGATCATCTGCCAAGAACGTATATGAACAGGTCCCAGTCCGAGAAAAGGATGGAAGGATCCTGTTCATATGGACCTGTCGTCAGACAGAACACTAAATAATAATAAGATGAGGTGGTCTAGTGGTTAGAACGCTGGCCTTGTAATCCTGGGGTCTCGGGTTCGAATTTATAACTTGTGTTGGGCAAGGCCGTGGTCTAGGCAACACGGAGTTTTCCTCCGTGGCATCCCAACAATTACTCCATTCACACACAGAAGAAGGCAATGGCAAACCACTTCTGGATCATCTGCCAAGAACGTATATGAACAGATCCCAGTCCGAGAAAAGGATGGAAGGATCCTGTTCATATGGACCTGTCGTCAGACAGAAAACTAAATAATAATAAGATGAGGTGGTCTAGCGGTTAGAACGCTGGCCTTGTAATCCTGGGGTCTCGGGTTCGATTCCCGGCGGTGCCCGAATTTATAACTTGTGTTGGGCAAGGCCGTGGTCTAGGCAACACGGAGTTTTCCTCTGTGGCATCCCAACAATTACTCCATTCACACACAGAAGAAGGCAATGGCAAACCACTTCTGGATCATCTGCCAAGAACGTATATGAACAGGTCCCAGTCCGAGAAAAGGATGGAAGGATCCTGTTCATATGGACCTGTCGTCAGACAGAAAACTAAATAATAATAAGATGAGGTGGTCTAGCGGTTAGAACGCTGGCCTTGTAATCCTGGGGTCTCGGGTTCGATTCCCGGCGGTGCCCGAATTTATAACTTGTGTTGGGCAAGGCCGTGGTCTAGGCAACACGGAGTTTTCCTCCGTGGCATCCCAACAATTACTCCATTCACACACAGAAGAAGGCAATGGCAAACCACTTCTGGATCATCTGCCAAGAACGTATATGAACAGATCCCAGTCCGAGAAAAGGATGGAAGGATCCTGTTCATATGGACCTGTCGTCAGACAGAACACTAAATAATAATAAGATGAGGTGGTCTAGTGGTTAGAACGCTGGCCTTGTAATCCTGGGGTCTCGGGTTCGAATTTATAACTTGTGTTGGGCAAGGCCGTGGTCTAGGCAACACGGAGTTTTCCTCCGTGGCATCCCAACAATTACTCCATTCACACACAGAAGAAGGCAATGGCAAACCACTTCTGGATCATCTGCCAAGAACGTATATGAACAGGTCCCAGTCCGAGAAAAGGATGGAAGGATCCTGTTCATATGGACCTGTCGTCAGACAGAACACTAAATAATAATAAGATGAGGTGGTCTAGTGGTTAGAACGCTGGCCTTGTAATCCTGGGGTCTCGGGTTCGAATTTATAACTTGTGTTGGGCAAGGCCGTGGTCTAGGCAACACGGAGTTTTCCTCCGTGGCATCCCAACAATTACTCCATTCACACACAGAAGAAGGCAATGGCAAACCACTTCTGGATCATCTGCCAAGAACGTATATGAACAGGTCCCAGTCCGAGAAAAGGATGGAAGGATCCTGTTCATATGGACCTGTCGTCAGACAGAACACTAAATAATAATAAGATGAGGTGGTCTAGTGGTTAGAACGCTGGCCTTGTAATCCTGGGGTCTCGGGTTCGAATTTATAACTTGTGTTGGGCAAGGCCGTGGTCTAGGCAACACGGAGTTTTCCTCCGTGGCATCCCAACAATTACTCCATTCACACACAGAAGAAGGCAATGGCAAACCACTTCTGGATCATCTGCCAAGAACGTATATGAACAGGTCCCAGTCCGAGAAAAGGATGGAAGGATCCTGTTCATATGGACCTGTCGTCAGACAGAACACTAAATAATAATAAGATGAGGTGGTCTAGTGGTTAGAACGCTGGCCTTGTAATCCTGGGGTCTCGGGTTCGAATTTATAACTTGTGTTGGGCAAGGCCGTGGTCTAGGCAACACGGAGTTTTCCTCCGTGGCATCCCAACAATTACTCCATTCACACACAGAAGAAGGCAATGGCAAACCACTTCTGGATCATCTGCCAAGAACGTATATGAACAGGTCCCAGTCCGAGAAAAGGATGGAAGGATCCTGTTCATATGGACCTGTCGTCAGACAGAACACTAAATAATAATAAGATGAGGTGGTCTAGTGGTTAGAACGCTGGCCTTGTAATCCTGGGGTCTCGGGTTCGAATTTATAACTTGTGTTGGGCAAGGCCGTGGTCTAGGCAACACGGAGTTTTCCTCCGTGGCATCCCAACAATTACTCCATTCACACACAGAAGAAGGCAATGGCAAACCACTTCTGGATCATCTGCCAAGAACGTATATGAACAGGTCCCAGTCCGAGAAAAGGATGGAAGGATCCTGTTCATATGGACCTGTCGTCAGACAGAACACTAAATAATAATAAGATGAGGTGGTCTAGTGGTTAGAACGCTGGCCTTGTAATCCTGGGGTCTCGGGTTCGAATTTATAACTTGTGTTGGGCAAGGCCGTGGTCTAGGCAACACGGAGTTTTCCTCCGTGGCATCCCAACAATTACTCCATTCACACACAGAAGAAGGCAATGGCAAACCACTTCTGGATCATCTGCCAAGAACGTATATGAACAGATCCCAGTCCGAGAAAAGGATGGAAGGATCCTGTTCATATGGACCTGTCGTCAGACAGAAAACTAAATAATAATAAGATGAGGTGGTCTAGCGGTTAGAACGCTGGCCTTGTAATCCTGGGGTCTCGGGTTCGATTCCCGGCGGTGCCCGAATTTATAACTTGTGTTGGGCAAGGCCGTGGTCTAGGCAACACGGAGTTTTCCTCTGTGGCATCCCAACAATTACTCCATTCACACACAGAAGAAGGCAATGGCAAACCACTTCTGGATCATCTGCCAAGAACGTATATGAACAGGTCCCAGTCCGAGAAAAGGATGGAAGGATCCTGTTCATATGGACCTGTCGTCAGACAGAAAACTAAATAATAATAAGATGAGGTGGTCTAGCGGTTAGAACGCTGGCCTTGTAATCCTGGGGTCTCGGGTTCGATTCCCGGCGGTGCCCGAATTTATAACTTGTGTTGGGCAAGGCCGTGGTCTAGGCAACACGGAGTTTTCCTCCGTGGCATCCCAACAATTACTCCATTCACACACAGAAGAAGGCAATGGCAAACCACTTCTGGATCATCTGCCAAGAACGTATATGAACAGATCCCAGTCCGAGAAAAGGATGGAAGGATCCTGTTCATATGGACCTGTCGTCAGACAGAACACTAAATAATAATAAGATGAGGTGGTCTAGTGGTTAGAACGCTGGCCTTGTAATCCTGGGGTCTCGGGTTCGAATTTATAACTTGTGTTGGGCAAGGCCGTGGTCTAGGCAACACGGAGTTTTCCTCCGTGGCATCCCAACAATTACTCCATTCACACACAGAAGAAGGCAATGGCAAACCACTTCTGGATCATCTGCCAAGAACGTATATGAACAGGTCCCAGTCCGAGAAAAGGATGGAAGGATCCTGTTCATATGGACCTGTCGTCAGACAGAACACTAAATAATAATAAGATGAGGTGGTCTAGTGGTTAGAACGCTGGCCTTGTAATCCTGGGGTCTCGGGTTCGAATTTATAACTTGTGTTGGGCAAGGCCGTGGTCTAGGCAACACGGAGTTTTCCTCCGTGGCATCCCAACAATTACTCCATTCACACACAGAAGAAGGCAATGGCAAACCACTTCTGGATCATCTGCCAAGAACGTATATGAACAGGTCCCAGTCCGAGAAAAGGATGGAAGGATCCTGTTCATATGGACCTGTCGTCAGACAGAACACTAAATAATAATAAGATGAGGTGGTCTAGTGGTTAGAACGCTGGCCTTGTAATCCTGGGGTCTCGGGTTCGAATTTATAACTTGTGTTGGGCAAGGCCGTGGTCTAGGCAACACGGAGTTTTCCTCCGTGGCATCCCAACAATTACTCCATTCACACACAGAAGAAGGCAATGGCAAACCACTTCTGGATCATCTGCCAAGAACGTATATGAACAGGTCCCAGTCCGAGAAAAGGATGGAAGGATCCTGTTCATATGGACCTGTCCTCAGACAGAACACTATATATATAGAAACACAATATCGAGGTCTTTTTCTTCATGTCATGTTATATACGATGATGAACAGTTTCTAACAAAAATTAGGAAGTTAATTTCTTCTTCGGGAAAAATGACAGTTGACGAAAATTAAACCTTTCTCGACAAATATGTGTGCAAACACCAATACCAAATTTAATCAAAATCTGCAAATCAATTTTGGAGATGAACCAATAAAGAGAATCAAACAGCTGTATGAGATTTCGAGGTTGTCACGGCAGATAAGATGCTGATGTTTGTCTTCTGCACTTGTAGGTAGATACAAACATTCCTGAGGGACATACTACCCAGGAGATCAACACAGACACAAACGACTGGCGTTATGTGTAATATTACGTACTTAGAGCAAAGAACGTACAGTGGAGAGTAAATACGTAAAAAGGAGCGTAATAAAACACTTTTCTTTCGATGGCGTATGTCGGCATTTATTATACCGGATAATAGCGACACATCGTTCTCGTGTAACTCGCAGTGGGCGTGTGTTGGGTGGGGATTACTGTACTTGAGAGCGTCGCACTTCGGTTGAGATGATGTAAATACAGGACACGCGCTGCAACTCAATGAGCCCTCATTAACAGCTGAGAAGTGTTTACAGGCTTAACGGAGCTTGGAGTGTACGTCTTCATTATCCGAATTAGCAACAGCTGAGTGTAATGTAACTGTTCAGGGAAGTACTAATTCTACTGTCCATTTGAAGCCGGTCCACACAGCATGGGGCAGGACATGGTCCGGTCTGAGACATGACAACAACACGAACAGTATGTACTACGACGTTGGACAGTTCGGATATGGAAGTGTTTATTTTGACATCAATGAAGGAATATATCACCCGGATGAAGGACTTACTTGGTATCAAGTTGAGACGTGGGTGATGAACGACAAAGACCCCGTGAAACACAAGACAGTATTTCCGAAAGATCACTGCGACAACCACCAACTCAGGCTGTCGAAGTGATTTCGGCAAAAGACGATAACAGGCTTGGGACATGGGGGAAAAAGTTGCCTCTTTCAGTGACCCAAGATGTCCTGTCGTAGACCTGACCGGGACCTGTACTTCCAGTGTCTTTACCCCAGTCCTCCCCATAGGATCCTATTGAAAGGACAGCAACTAACCGAAGCCTAAGAGCGGAGCACATCTCAAAACAAGACATCGTGTCCCTTTCTTTGTTAAATCATTCCTGCACAGCAGAAAATGGCGAACGGTTCCTTACAAACGACTTCTGGTACTCTTAACGCTAACGGGTGGAAGGCCTTGACATGTTCAGACTAGCGGTTGCTGTGGCAATCAGCACTTTCGGAAATAAACTTTGGTACGACGGATATCTGGAAGTTGAACCCAGAAAAGTTGGGTCGCTCTGGTTGATGGCCTCTCCAACTTCAATCGGTCTCCATGATTGGGGTGGACGGGTCGTGTTTTAGTATATTTAGTCTGAAATGACCTGACCATGTCTTTTCCCATAGTGTGAACAGGCCTTTTCGAACTTGAAACCTGACAGTAATTAACTGCCCATATTTATTATCATCGCCATCATAAACACAACAACGAATATGCTATACGAGGTGCGATCGGAAAGTTTCAAGACTGCGCCTATAAAAACCCGTACACTTATCTCAGGTATTAAATTCATCCATCACCCTCGAAGTAGTTCCCCTGGGAGTGAACACAACGATCCCAGCGCCGCTGCCAAGCCTGGAAGCATCCCTGGAAATCTTTCTTTGTCAGCCTGTCAAGCACCATCTGCGATTCTGCCTGAATCTCTTCTATCGTCTCAAATCTCCTTCCCTTTAGCTGAATTTTCATCTTTGGGAAGAGGAAGAAGTCACACGGAACTAAGGAGGGTGCGGGATGACGGCCATGGTGTTTGAGGCCAAAAACTGCCGAACTTTGAGGGCGGTGTGCGCTGGCGCGTTGTCATGATGCGTCGCATGTGGAGTTCTTCCTTTAGAATCAGCTGACAGGTCCCATAGTCTATCCCAACAATGTCGCACAAGTCGTTGATGGTACGACGTCGATCTTCGTAACATTTTCGGGCGTTGTGCTCGAAGATGTTCGTCCAGAACGCTCGTCATCATCGACAGAGGTTCGGCCATTTTTAAAACGTGAATGCCACACAAAAGTTTGTGCACGACCCATTGCGGACTCCCCAAATGCTTGCTTTAGCATTTCATAGGTTTCCGTAGCCGTTTTGGCGAGTCTTTGGCAAAATTTGATGCACACGTCATTCCGAAATCGCAGGAGGTTCGGTGTAATGCACTACCAAAACGCCCGTAACTAGGAAACAAATGCTAATTCGATGATGCCGGCTGGCACACTGATTTACTATGAATGTAGGCCGCACCCCCTAGCGGCAGAAGCTCGTACTACATCCGGTTCGCCCTCTATTGACACAGTCTTGAAACTTTCCGATCGCACCTCGTATCATATTAGCAGGAACCAAAATAATTCTTATAATAAAATCAGATTACATGCAGTGTTGGTGTTTATTTAACAACGCTGTGTCAGCTGTTTAGTTATGTAGCGTCGGGTGATACATAAGAGGATGGTTATGAAAAATACTGTGGAAGGGGTTTACGGCATATGTATGGAGAGACTAAATAAAACCACGAAACAGGAAAGCAGGTCTCCCGCTCGATATTCGAGTCATGGACATAGGAATGGAATTCCGTGATGTTTTTCAACCGAGTTTCCGTTATTACGTAATTTTGAATCTGTTGCTACTTCTATGGTCTGTACAATAGATTCGTATTAAAGACGTTTTTGTTGTGTTCGATTGTCCATCATTGTAGTTTATGGCTGGGAGTACACAGAGCATACATGACGCAAAAACGAGAGACCACGATGGCCGAACTATTTCCAGGGCGTCGCTCGTCTGCTCCAGTCCTCGCACAAGGAAATGCGATGTGGAAGACTCAATATTCGAAATAATTCCCCTGATTATTCAATATGGGATCATCGTTGTTAGGATTATAATTATTCACTAAATCCAGCATCTTCAGGAAACAAGCTGTAACAGTCTTTGATTATTTTTTTTTTACCAATTTTCGAAAATTTGTCTGACTATGTTTAATCAGAATTGGAATGTGTTTCAAAATAAACTACACCCTATTTCAGTGTGAGTTAAGTCTCATGATTAGAAAATCAGTTCAGTTTGTTTGTTGAAGCTACAAAATGTCGGACAATTTTAACGTGAACAAGCAAGCTTTATCAGACTGGGCCTTGACTGCAGGTTCCGTTATCTGTACGTGAGCCCCTCGCCCGGCAAGTTGCCATGATTTCTGTTCAGGAAACTCGTTTACAGTTTATGGAATTACAGACTTTATTTATATCTGTATACGGGCATTTCTATTCTCTTGTGAGGAATGTATTAGAGTTGACAATACGTTTGAGGCTGTTACATTAACGATTTACGACATCGAATTTCCACGTTTGTGCAAAAAATAATGCTTCAGACTCATATTCGGGAGCTCCCAGTTCGAATCTCGACTGGGAGATCAGCTAATCTGATAGAGGATTCTCGTGTTCTTTCTCAGTCCCTCCGTGTGTAAATTCCAAGATATGAGGTCACTTCAAGACATACCGTGGTCGAGTCACTTACATTTCTTCGAACACATTCATGATAACCTTGTTTTTTTTCCCCCCGAGACGTATAGTCTGTGCAGTTGACACACGTGTCGTTAAATAAAGTAAGAAATATGAGTGTATGCACAGATAGGGATTCGAACCGGTATTCCGGTGAACGGGCGAGTGAATAATTAGGTCGTCGAATTCTGCGATAATGATACATAAATTAATTATCGATGACCTCGAGGCAAGGCACATACTAATTAACTACTTGGATCAGGGTTTTTGTTCCCGAAGTCGATTGTCGATTAACTGGAGAAGAGATAACAATTATTTATTTTAATCCGTCTGATCACAATATTTAAAATTTCTTATAATTAAGATAATAAAATATCATTGATGTTCCATATCGATTGATCGATTTACATTTCGGAACATTTACACAACATGTTTCGGTTTTTATAAAACCATCATCAGGTGTAAAATATATCTAAGAACTTAAAACTCAATTATGATTTCTGTAGTTTTTTGGTGATGTTTCATTACGTTTGTTTTTACATTTTTGGGCGAAGGTGTTGTTTTTTCTTAAATGTTATTAGATGTACATATCGGCCAAAGATGTAGGAGTGAGTGTCCCGATATGTCCAGAAGTACTAGTGTCTTCGAATAGGTGTGGGTCAATACTCTTATGGAGAAGAGATGTCAAGCTTATAAGAACCATCGTGTTCAGAAAAGTTATTAATCGGATCATATACCGATTAAAGTGAATCTAGACTCCACCTTCCGATAACGGTTTTCAGAGTTCCATTTTAATATTATTGTTCCCTCTAAGCGTAGAACTCCAAGTTTCTCTTATCCCTGCAGATTTTCCGACAAAAGTTTTGTACGAATTTGTCATTTAACTACAACTGCGATGTCCCGTTTACCACAGCTTCCTCGATTCGATCACGCTAATAATATCAAGTTGAAAGTGTAAATTATGAATATCTTCATTATGCCATTTTCGTAGGTCAAAACATTCTCTTCATAACATTGCTGTCAAACAAACGTGGTGCTTCCTACCAACATTCATGATAATCGTCCTATTCAAAAGCTTCATTTATATAAAATTATCGAATTTCTTGGAACGCCTTGTCGGGGGGTTGGGAGACACTGAGATCAAACAATTTCATTTCCACTTCTAGATATTACAGAAGTTGACTGCCGTCAGTAAGGGTGTTAGGGGGAGATATGACTACTCGTATATCCATGGTAACAACATAGAAGTTGTTCCGGAAGTTATCTTATCCAATAAGACCGAAGCAATTGAGCATCTCGCATGTCTGTGTTAATGAAATGGGTGTTAACAATGATTCCTAACAGCTTTGTTTGTTTGTGTGTTTGCTTGGTTAATGAATTTAAACGCTTGGAAGCTTTTTTACGAGCAGAGCAGTGAAGTCCTCGCGTTGGAATAGGTCAGGGGTGAAGAATGTTAATTTGCGTGGCGCACAGCGTAAGAATGCTGTTGGTTAAAGCATTGTACAGTGACAATACATGGATCGAATACAGATTACGTAAATGATTATCATTGGAACCGGATATCCTGAAGTCTGATTCATCTTGTCATTTCCAGTTTCAGGTTTAATAAGTGAAAAACGTGTTTCTGTTACGGACATTAAAACCAATATTTGTTAAAATATTGATCATCACGTGCTTGTTTATTGACTTGGCATAAGAAACAAGATACTGATAATTATATAACATTCTAACATTCCAAGGCCAAGAATGATTTTTTTCGTCTCGAATATTATTCATCCTCGGATAAGAGACTGATTAATTTAATTATTTTATTAAATTAATTATTCGGTTT